>NC_012877.2:22013878-22221219 GCF_000003195.3 Sorghum bicolor
GACACCCAAGGTCAGCGCTCCAGATATCGGCATATTACGCGGCGCCCGACCCTCGACCGAACAAGGTCCCTCCCCAGGGACAAGTCGGGCGTCGACTGACAACACCGCAGCTGCTCCGCCGGATCCGCCACCACGCCATACGAGCATGCGACCTCAGAACCATCACAAGGCGGCTGGCAGGGCAGCTCGCGGGAGCACGCGTAATCATCACCAAGCTATCAGGATGGGACGGCTCGAGGCCATGCCGTACGGAAGCCTCGAGTAGGTCAGCGCTTCATGCAGCTATCGATCCCTACTCTAACATCTACGCATGTACCCTGTGTCTCTCCTTGGAGCTATAAAAGGAGGGACTCAGGAATAGAAGAGGGACATCCGAACACAAGAACGCATACGTAGCAGAGCTACACACTTCATACCACGCTTGTATTCGCCCCTGTACAAGCACTTAGGTGCAAGATAATACAAACTCTCTCCCCCCGCTGGACGTAGGGCCTTCTCTTGCCCGAACCAGGATAAAATCTCAGTGTCTTCTTGCATCACCATCCGGAAAGGGGAGCACGCATACAAATTTACTCGTTGGTGTGACCCCCCGGGGGATAAAACACCGACAATGTCTCATTACGTTGCCACGGGGTCTATATTTATACCCTGTTCAAAATAACTACAACCAGACACGACTGGAACTCAAATCCCAAATTAAACGGAATCCGCATACAAAATGAATTCTAATAACTAAGGAAATCACTAAACTATCCTCCGCAACCGATCGGTACACCGCCAGGAGTCAATCGGCAACCCTTGCGCTTTTCTTCATAAGCATCGGCAGACTGCCTGTTACAGCCATCGGCAACCATCAGTACTAGTCATCGGCACAAACGCATCATCACTCTTGGACTTGGTCATATTCGGTTGTTTTCCAATCGGCACCAACCTTTATCGGCAACTCCCATGTAGACTAGTCACCATTGCCCCACCTGCCAATCTACACTTCATTAACTCTAGGTGCGTATCCAAAGATACATGTCCAAAAACGGTGTCAACACAAGCCCCCCATTTCGGAGTATAAAATCATTAATACTCCGAAATTCTCCTCAGTAATGACGCCTTTCCACAATTACTTCTCCCAATTTGGTAATCAGTCACCAAATCTGAACAACCTCAGCCCGATTCTCCTGCAGGTTCCTCGAATTTCTCAACTTCTCGAACCAAACCTCCTCACAATGCGCTCATCGGCAATATTACCGTTAGAGAGGACTGCCGATGGACCGACTAGGCGATCTTGCACAGTAAGATATCATCAAAATCATGACTGCTTGCTATCAAATCACCTGCGCAATCCCTTGATTATCGTGCGAACAGTTACCATATCCACCTGAACACCCTCGGATTTCATGGATGCGGCAAAGAGATAAGTCAGATTTGCCCCTGCCCTCCTTGTCCTATAAATACTTCCTTCTCCGGTACTCTTCTTCCACATACTTCTAGTTTTGTTGGTGTTTTCCCACCAATAGAGAACATGCACTTGATCTCTGCCTTGTCATTATGAGTAGGACACATGTTCTAAACAATATGGAGGAATTTGTCAATTCCTCAAATCTTACAATTGAAGTCATTGTCTACATGCATACTGAGTAAGATGTTACCAGTTTCTATAATTCATGCTAGCCAAACTAAGAACATAGGTGACATCATATCAAGAGGTGCAGTTATATTGGTCTCCACCCTCGAGACCAGATGAAGCACCAAAGAAAATGAGCTTGGTAAGAAGTCTTGTTCACCAGACTTAAAACACTGAATCCGCGTCGGGAGGTAAAATCGGTAGTTATCTTTATTTATCTTTTTAGTATTGCATGCATCAGTTTTTCTTCTTTTCATAACTACTTGCCTGCGCTTGCATAGTCATATTTCATTTAGCATATTTACTTTTCTATGTTAACATTTGCATTAGGAAAAGAAAATAAAAAAATGGCCTGCATTGCATCCTAAAAACCTTAAGCCCCATGTGAATAATTTTGGTGGTGTGTAAAAACCCATAAGAATATTCATCGTGGTGGCATAAAAATAAACTAAATAAGCATTCGTCTTGTTAGAATTTATTTGCATCATAGAAAATGCAAAAAAATTGAGAAAGAGATCCTACGGGGAAACTCTGCTCACAAGAACAAAAGAAATAATCTCAAAAGTTCTAGACATCTTAGGCTTAAGCGGCCAACCACTAGTGCTTAATCTATTCTACAAGTTTTGTTGTTTATTTGAGTTTCCCAAGATTTGAAGTACAAAGAAGAACTGATAAGCAATTGGTTGTTCTTTCCAATATTGGAGCACTGTCTCAACAAGAATACTCAAGCTTTCGCCTTTGAGGGCTTACTAGGCTCAGAAAATTTGTCTCGCAAATTACAGACGAACTATGCAATTAGTTATTTTTTATCTATATTTAAAGCTTCATGCATGTGCCGCAAAATTCGTGTGACGAGAAATCTTGAAAAGTTTTGCAAAATTTTTGGAACTAAACAGCCCCCTACTCCTTCCTTCCCATCGAGAATGTCATTTTCGACTTCCTTTTTGTTTGGCCATTCATCTTTGTTGGTGCAAAAGCTGATTTGCAAACACAAATGGCTAATAACCAATTCAAACATTAAGGCGTGCCAGCCGATTTGACCTTACAATCGACAAAGGTGGTAACTCGAACACTTTGGTCCCGACAACAGCGATGCGCCCGGATGTCACAGCCAAGAGGTGCTCACGCGGAACTTGAGAACACGCCGAGTTTGACTCGACAGATTCCTAAGAACTCGTAGTAAAAGGAAAATATGACGAAGTCGTCGAAAAGTAGATGCTAGAATATGTGTAAAAACTTGTGTTTGATTGATTAATAGATGTCTCATTATATTGCCATGGGGTCTATATTTATACCCTGTTCAAAAGAACTACAACCAGACATGACTAGAAATCAAATCCCAAATTAAATGGAATCCGCATACAAAACGAATTCTAATAACTAAGGAAATCATTAAACTATCCTCCGCAACCGATCGGTACACCGCCACGAGTCAATCGGCAACCATTGCGCTTTTCTTCATAAGCATCGGCAGACCGCCTGTTACAGCCATCGGCAACCATCAGCACTAGTCACCGGCACGAACGCATCACCACTCTTGGAGTTGTCATATTCGGTTGTTTTCCAATCGGCACCAACCTTCATCGGCAACTCCCCTGTAGACTAGTCACCATTGCCCCACCTGCCATTCTACACTTCATTAACTCTAGGTGCGTATCCAAAGATACATGTCCAAAAACGGTGTCAACACATGCCCCCCCCCATTTCGGAGTATAAAATCATTAATACTCCGAAATTCTCCTCAGTAATGACGCCTTTCCTCAATTACTTCTCCCAATTTGGTAATCAATCACCAAATCTGAACAACCTCAGCCCGATTCTCCTGCAGGTTCCTCGAATTTCTCAACTTCTCGAACCAATCCTCCTCACAATGCGCTCATCGGCAATATTACCGTTAGAGAGGACTGCTGATGGACCGACCAGGCGATCTTGCACAGTAAGATATCTTCAAAATCATGACCGCTTGCTGTCAAATCACCTGCGCAATCCCTTGATTATCGTGCGAACAGTTACCATATCCACCTAAACACCCTCGGATTTCACGGATGTGGCAAAGAGATAAGTCAGATTTGCCCCTACCCTCCTTGTCCTATAAATACTTCCTTCTTCGGTGCTCTTCTTCCATCCTGTCATTCTACAGCCTCACACCCACCTTTCTGGCGGCGGCACTGCTCAAGAACTTCAAGAACTCCGCTCGAGGATCTCCCTCGACAACCTTCCGAGTCTTCGAGTTCTTTTTCTTTCTGAGAGAAAATGGCCATCAACTTCGTCGTCCCTGAGGTTAACTTAATCATCCCCTTTCTCCTTTATACTTTTATTGTGCTCCTATTCATCTGCGAATCTATTTACTGAGTACTTTTTCTTCTTCTTTTTTTTCTGCTCCTTTGATCTCCAAACCCTTTAGGAACTGGCCGATAAAATCGTGATCCCTACCGATCAACCTCACTTTCGGTGTCTTGGCCCATTGGGAAATCTAGATCCCACCGATCTGATAAATGCATAGACAAATAGGATCCCATTTAGAGCCGAGAACTTTTCTTTAGACCTATGGAAAGATACTTTTCGCTCCTGGCCCAGTTCTACCATGGGTTGGAAAGATTGGTTCCTAAGAATCGGCAACTCAAATAAAGTCCGATGGGGTGAGCGAAAATTAGACCAATGCATTAGGCTATCCATTGCCGATATGGAGAGGAATGAATCCCTGTTGATAGCTGCTTCATATTTTTGGTCTGACACCCTCAATGCTTTTGTATTCGGCCATGGTCCTGCATCCCCCACTTTAGCCGATGTGCTGATGCTTACTGGTTTGGACATATCATCTGCCGATGATAACCATCTTTATGACCGCAAACCCGAGCGCAAAGTAGAAACCCGCAACATAGGCGGTTGGTCGGGATACATCTAGAAGTACCGAAAAACAGGGCCAGTCGGTCAGTGGGAACATGCTATTTTTCTGAACATGTGGTTAGATAAGTTTGTCTTCTGTGGCCGATCGGTAGGGCCAACCTCTGTCTATCTATCGACAACAGAAAGACTGGCCGATGGCGGCTGATTTCCCCTTGGTCGATATTTGCTTGCTCTGTCTATCACCTTCTCCACCAGGTAGCTGAAAAACTCTTGCTAGGCCAACCCATCGGCAACTTAGGGGGACCTTGGTGGTTCATCAATATGTGGCTCAATGTTCACATGCATAAGCGCCTTGGATTCAATCTTTTTGCACAGCGCTTTCCCAAAGACAGACGAAAATTATGAACTAGACGAGGAAGAATCAGCAACTCGCTCCCCCTTGAACTATGGTGAGGCCGCCATAGTCTTACCTGGTACCGGTGGTAATGAAGACCAGGTCAGCCGATTCTTTTAGACTCTCTATGATGGCCTGACCAAAGACCAGAGGGCATGGATGCCTTATGAGGTTACAGAAACCAGATTCCCACTGACTTTCCACCCCTTCGATAATGCCCTCAACAAGGACCATGATCTGATGATGGCGATTATCACCCCGAGAGCTATACTGGTGAATTTCTTTAGCAGTGGGAAAACTTTCAACCTCACTTATGAGTTCTATAACCCATCGGCACTGGCTCGTCGACTAGCCTTTGGACAGCTGCCGATTGCACTCTGCTATGCCGATGTGGTGAAGCCAAGGGAGACCATAACCAGTGGTCTTGAGTGGATCAGAGTAGCTCAGCTCCCACCAAATACTGATACGTCAGACATCGACCTATCATCTAGGATCCCAGCTCTCTTCATTACCCAGGCATACAAGCAATGGTGGGAGGAGTGGAAAGAGCATTTGTTCTGCACATCGGCTCTCAAATACCGCGGTATGATCGACCCCAAGTATAAAGTCCCCGAGAACACTGTAAGTCTTCAACCGATCTTTCAATCCTTTTGTTACTTTTATTCTTATCGGTAACTTACTTCCTCCTTTTTAAGCAGGTCGATGATACACCACCGACAGTTAGCAGGAGCGGCAAACCGATTGAGCTCCTTCCATCAGGTCTGATTTCTCTCATCGGCAACAGCGCACCAATCTTGGCAGCTCTAATGCACCGGAACGTGTGTTTTAAGAAGATCACCACCAGACGAGCAAAGACATCTCCATCGGTCGCTGCTACTGCTCTGGCACAAGCTTTCAAGGTAAATCTCTGACTTCTTCAATTTATACCGATTCCATTCTATACTTACATAGCCTTTTCAGGATACATCGGCCGCTATGGGAACTTCGTCGGTAACTTTTACTGTTTCAACCAAAATTTCATCAATACTCTATTACATTTATACTCATGAAACTTTTGTTGTTGCATCAGCAAACTGGAAAATCGGCAAAGACCAGAAGTACCAAGACAAGTGCCGATGCCCCCCAGTCTAGCCAAGTCAAGAGAAAAGGTCCCAAAAGCACCATGTCACAAGCAAAACGCCAGAAGACAGCATCACCTCCTCCTCATTTAGGGTCCAATTCATGTGGAATCGTCCCCTTCTTTGCTAGAAGTTCAGACACAGCAAGCACCGTCTCCACCTCAGCCACAAGAAGTACCTCAGCCAGAAGAGACATCAGCCGATGTGCTTGAGCAGACTACCGATCCAGTGGGTTCAATCATATCATCGGTGGTCTCCTCAATTCAGACAAGCACTGCACCCTCTCAAGGTAAAGTACTGTCACCATAAAATTATTGCCGATGGATCTATGTTTCAACTTATAATGATCATTATTATTATATTTTTTTAGCTGATATTGTTCCATCGGCAACTCCAGCCGATCAACCTGTGGTACCATCGGCCTCAACTAGTCAGAGGCGAGAAATAGCTCTGAAACAAGTAAGTCATCTGATTTCTATCCTTTATATCACGAATACTCGACCATCAAATAACTTATCTCATTATTCTCCAGGAACAAGACTCTCTGGATAGCTTGTTTTCTTTTGCCATTGAGATCTCTGATGACGAAGGCGAGGAAGCAAGCTCCTCTCAAGCAGTGGGAATTTCATCGGCAGATATCAGAATAAAACTAGAAGATCTGCTGGCCCTGCTACATCAAGACACTGCTCAACTGGTCGATGATTCTGATCCAGCTAAGGCTCTATTTAAAGCTCTTATGGGCCAAATCCCTGCCGATGCCGAAGAGATCCTTTTCAAGGCTGCACACTTGGAGAGCCGCCAGCTCCAGTACCAAAAGGCCACTCAACGCCTTGCCGATAGAGCCACCCATGCCCAACTCTCAGAGGAAGTAATGCAAGTGAAACACCTTGCTCATTAGAAGCACAAGAGCATCGGCATCCTACAGTCCTTCGGGGAGACATTAAGGCAGAAGACCTCGGATCTATCGGCAAAAAGGGAAGCCCTACTGGCAGAGCTCAAGCAAGTAGAACAGGCCCTCTCTCAAGCTCAGCAGGAAGAAAGTCAGCTACCTAAGATGATCAAGACCCTCCAGCAAGAATGAAACATTCAAGCCCGCAAGACACTGCAGATGAAGAAGAAGTTGAAGCCAGTGGAGGGCTCTGTCGATGAAGACATCAGGGAGATAGAAGAGGCCAATCAAATCCGTCTGCGCGCCATATCGGCTATCCAAGCCCTGCTGAGTATATGAGCTCTCCATCGGCGGCATGTCTTGTTCTGCCTTTATAAACGGCTGACTATTTTGGTCTAGCCGATAGGACTGTTATTGGCATTTTTTAAAAAAACATTACACTCAGTCCCAGATACATCTTAATCCAGCCGATAGGAGTGTTATCGGCACTTAAACTTTCATGCATCGACCCATATGCTTGGGTAATACTTCTTTAAATATTTTCCATTCAATGCTCTGGGAAATTCAACTCCTTCGAGAGTTTCCAAAATATAAGCATTACCAGGAGCAGACCGATTTATCCGATAAGGACCTTCCCAGTTAGGAGACCACTTCCCAAATTTTGAACTTTTAGCCCCAACCGGTAAGATCAGTTTCCACACCAAATCTCCATCGGCAAACTCCTTAGCTTTCACCTTTTTATCATACCACCTAGCAACTCTCTTTTTATTTTCTTCTATACTCATCAATGCCCTCAACTGATGCCCTGCTAAATCATCTAACTCATCTTTCATCAAGGTAGCATAGTCATCGGCAGCTAACTAATCTTGAAAAGATAGTCACCTAGATCCGGTCTTAATTTCCCATAGTAGCACCGCATCGTGTCCATACACCAACTGATAAGGTGAAACTTTAGTCGACCCATGACATGCCATCCGATATGACCATAAAGCTTCTCCCAACAATGTATGCCACCTCCTAGGATTTTCCTCAATCTTTCGTTTGATGAGTTTAATAATTCCTTTGTTAGACGCCTCGGCCTGCCCATTGGCTTGAGCATAATAAGGGGAAGAATTCAACACTTTAATCCTCATACCGATTGCAAATTCATCAAACTCCCCTGATGTAAACATGGTACCCTGATCGGTAGTAATTGTTTGAGGAATACCAAATTAATAAATAATATACTCTTTCACAAAATCAATCATATTGGCCGATGTTACTTTCTTCAAGGGAATAGCTTCAACCCACTTAGTGAAATAATCAGTGTCGAGGCTATCAGTAAGGTGTATCCTAACTGATGCACATAACGAGATTACCCGTACGCAGATCGAGGCCCCCAACTCGACGCTCTAATCAGTCATACATACAGTCATCAACGGCCGCGGCCTCGAGGACGGAAAAGGCGTCGAGCGAATCGCATAAGGGTCGAGTGCCAACTACCGTCGAATACGGAAATAGGCTCGAGCGATCCAGGAGGCATCGAGCGCAAGGACACCGCCCGCCGCCTGACACACGCACGAGAACCCGGACATTTAATGCGCCTGTCGCTTTCCCACCTAACACGCTAGTCACGGGAAGCGTGATGGGAAACAGGCACCCGTCCCGTCATTCTTTTTGCAGCCTTCCCCACCAAATGACCCAGAGCGTGTCAGGACGCGGGAAGCCGGGATGGAACGTCTACTCAGGACCCCCTCGAGACCCCAAAAGTCAATACTCTGGATAGCAAGGCGCTACATGGCGTCCGACCCTCGACCAGACATGTTTCCTTCCTGGGGAAGGGTTGGGCGTCGACTGACGACACTGCCACCACTCTAACGTATCAGCCGCCATGACGTACAGGTGTGCAACGGACAAGCTGGTCCAAGACGGCATGCAGAGCAGGATATAAGGGCACGCGTAATCATCATCAAGCTACCAGGACGGGATGGCTCGAGACCACGCCGGTACGGAGGCCTCGAGTAGGTCAGCGCGCCATACCTCTATCGACCCCTACTCTGACACCTATACATGTACCCTAGGTCTCTCCTTAGAACTATAAAAGGGGAGACCCAGGAACGAACACGGGACATCAGGCAACACAACACCCACACGTAGAGGAGTCTCCATACTCCATCCCAGTTCAAACACCCTTGTATTCGCCCCTGTACAAGCACTTAGGTGCAAGATAATACAAACTCCCCTCCCCCGCTGGACGTAGGTCCTTCTCTTGCCCGAACCAGGATAAATCTTTGTGTCTTCTTGCATCACCATCTGGAAAAGGGAGCACGCATACAAATTTTACTCGTTGGTGTGACCCCCCGTGGGGAAAACACCGACAGTTGGCGCGCCAGGTAGGGGTCCTGCGTGTTTTTCATCGATTTCCCACTCCTTTCCAGATGGCCACTCTCGCCTCGCCGATTCCGCGCTCCACGGTGATTTGGTTTGGGAGCCTCGAGTTCATGTCTACTGGCTCCAGCTATGACATGATTTTACTCTCGATCAAAGGACTAGGAGGAGCCCGCGTTGCGCCGGCACGGTTGAGGGCCACAAGACGTCCTTGCCACCCCACCACCCCGCCCAAGAAGAGGCGTGGATAGCACCACCGTGACCCCTCTGCCTCGTCGCGACCAGCAGTTCGTGCTAGGCAGGAGGTGACACAGGAGCCGACAACGCCGCGCGCCGGAACCGTGGGCATGTCGGCTCAGCATCACACGATGACAAGAGGTGACGTGCCCCGTGCACTCTCCCCCACCGCTAGGTTACTTCCACCTGGGTTGTTCACTCCAAGAACGGCGCTGCCATTTGGATTGGATAACGCCGTGGTGTCGCTCGCCAGGGCGATATGCCCAAACACCCAGACGTATGTGGAGAGACCAATGGTCCTCCCACGTGACTGAAGCACAGCAGCCGACGTCCGAGCTGCCAGATTTCTCCCAGGTACGAGGCCTCCGACGCCTAGGCCCTGGGCAATACACGATCACCTCGCTCAGGCAGCGACTGCTGGAGGAGGGACGTGGATGTTTTTACGCCGCCGAGCCGGACTTCAACTCCGAGACCGATAGCTACGACCCTACTAGGGAATGCTATCACGTCGACGGGGCGGTAGAAACTACCGACGAGACGCAGGATGCCGCTGCCGGCGGTCGAGCTCCTGCAGCAAGAGAAGACCCCAGGATGCCTGGGAACGACGGACAAGTCGACCCAATTCCACAGGAAGACAGGACCGCGCAACTTGCGCAGCTACGATAGCTCAAGACAAAGCTTGACGAGGATCGTGAGCGCCTCGTCCTACTCGAGCAAATCCTTGAGCAAGACTTGCCTTACCCGCCTGGCGGAAGTGTCCGTAGACGAGCTCGAGAGGTACACCGACAAATCGTCGGAGACGCAGAGCCAGAGCAGCCCGTCAGCCGTTTCCCTCGAGCAGGCCAGAATGTAGTGGTAGCGACAATGCTGCTGCACAACATGCCGGAACCATCGAACTCCCAAGCTCGACGCATTCGAGACGAGGTACAGACTCTGCTCCAGGTGGCGGCAGTTCAACAAGCAGAAAGCTCGGCTTCTCGACGTCGAGGAGCTGCCACTAAAAAGCGTGATGAGCCAGCCCAAAACGAAAAGGAGGTGTCGGTCCATCAACAGCCGGCCCCCAAGCAAAAAAGACCACGCTCGTCCTCCCCGTCGACAACCAACGTCGACACGACGCACGACACAACATTGAAGAGAATCGACGTCGTCGGCATGGGGACGTGGAAGAGCGCGGTTACAGCGCACATCGCGGTGGGAGGTACGACAGCGATGAGGACCGGATGGCCCCCGAGCCACCAGGCCCACGGGTGTTCAGCAGGGCAATCCGCAGCACGCCACTGCCCAGTCCGTTCCGACCCCCGACCAGCATCGCAAAATATAACGGTGAAACAAAACCAGAGCTGTGGCTAGCAGACTTCAGGTTGGCCTGTCAGCTGGGAGGCGCACGGGGAGACGATCGAGCCATCATCAGACAGCTACCGCTTTTCCTCTCCGACACCGCCCGTCGGTGGCTCGAGGAACTCCCAGCTGATCAGATCCACGATTGGGTCGATTTGGTTAGAGTTTTCGAGGGTAATTTCAAAGGGACCTACATACGGCCTGGGAACTCGTGGGACCTCAGCAAGTGCAAGTAGAAGTCAGGAGAAACTCTTCGAGAGTACGCTCGACGCTTCTCGAAGCAGCGCTCCGAGCTACCGCATATCCCCGACCACGACGTCATCCTGGCCTTCGTCTCTGGTACCACTAGTCGAGACTTGGTGCGGGAATTGGGCCGGAATCGCCCTTAAACCGTCGATGAGCTGATGGACGTAGTGGCAAACTACGCAGTAGGGGAGGAAGCGGTCGGCGCCTTCTTCAGCTGTGAAGGAAGGAAAAGCAAGCAGCCCGCTGATGAAGATGGGACCCCCAGTCAAGGGCCCAAAAAGAACAAGAAGAAGCAGAAAGCGCGGCAGTTCCAGCGGGAAGACTTCGACGACGTTCTTGTCGCCGCCATGGAACGCAAAAGGCCTCGAGGCCCTCCAGATGGAGGCATCTTCGATAAAATGCTAGAAGAGCCGTGCCCTTACCATAAGGGAGGAGCCAACCACAAGCTCAAGGATTGTCGTATGCTGAAAAAGCATTTCGACGGTCTAGGGTTCAAGAAGGATGCGCGCGACGACCCAAAGAAGGAGAAGGGCGGCGACAAGGAGGACAACAAAGACGACGACGGCTTCCCAGCCGTCCATGACTGCTACATGATCTATGGTGGACCCTCGATGCAATTGACCGCGAGGCAGCACAATAGGGAACGCCGCGAGGCTTTCGCGGCGAGAATGGTAGTGCCCCAATACCTCAGCTGGTCGAGCACCCCCATCACCTTCGATCGAGAGGACCACCCCGACAAGGTAGTTGCCCCAGGCATCTACCCGCTCGTCGTCGACCCCATGATCGTCAACACTCGGCTCTCAAAGGTGCTGATGGATGGCGGCAGCAGCCTCAACATCATCTACCTCGAGACCCTGGACCTCCTAGGCATCAATAGGGGGCGGCTCCAACCAAGCGCTGGTGGCTTCCATGGCGTCGTACCCGGGAAGAAGGCTCTACCGGTGGGTCGAGTCGACCTCCCGGTTTGCTTTGGCACGGCGGCCAACTTCAGAAAGGAGACCCACACCTTTGAGGTGGTGGGATTCCGGGGCACGTACCACGCCATCATCGGACGCCCGGGTTACGCCAAATTCATGGCTATCCCCAACTACACCTACCTGAAGCTGAAGATGCCCGGTCCCAAGGGCGTCATCACCGTTAGCTCCTCCTTCGAGCACGAGTACGAGTGCGACGTCGAATGCGTCGAGTACGGGGAGGCGGTCGAGAGTTCCACCGAGTTCGTCTCGAAGCTCGAGGCCCTAGCCGCTGAGGCTCCAGAGCCCAAGCGCCACGCGGGCAGCTTCGAGCCGGCAGAAGGAACCAAGAAGATCCCACACGACCCCAACAACTCCGACGGCAAGGTGCTGACAGTCAGCGCCGACCTCGACCCCAAATAGGAAGCTGTGCACGTCGACTTTCTCCGTGCGAATGCCGATATGTTCGCATGGAGTCCCTCGGACATGCCAGGCATACCGAGGGAAGTCGCCGAGCACTCCTTGGAAATTTGAGCCGGTTCCAAGCTAGTGAAGCAACGGCTGCACCGATTCGATGAGGAGAAGCGCAAGATCATTGGCGAGGAGGTCCACAAGCTTTTGACGGCCGGATTCATCAAGGAGGTTCACCATCCCGACTGGTTAGCAAACCCTGTACTAGTTAAGAAAAAGAATGGGAAAATGAGGATGTGCGTCGATTACACGAGTTTAAATAAAGCATGTCCGAAAGTTCCCTTTCCATTACCACGTATTGATCAAATTGTTGATTCTACTACGGGATGTGAAACCCTTTCTTTCCTTGATGCATATTCTGGTTACAATCAAATAAAAATGAAAGAGTCCGACTAGCTCGCGACCTCTTTCATCACACCTTCTGGGATGTATTGCTATGTAACCATGCCGTTCGGGCTTCGAAACGCGGGAGCCACGTACCAGCGCTGCATGCTCCATGTGTTTGGCAAGCACACAGGGTCGACGGTCGAGGCCTATGTCGACGACATCGTCGACAAGTCAAAGCGACGGGGAGACCTGATCCAGGACCTCGAGATCGCTTTCAGCTGCTTACGCGCCAACCAGATCAAACTCAACCCTGAGAAATGCGTTTTTGGCGTACCTCGAGGTATGCTCCTGGGATACATCGTTTCCCAGCGCGGGATCGAGGCCAACCCCGAGAGAAGGATGAGGCACCTTTAAGCAGTACACTTACCTGATGAGGGTTCACCTAGCAGTACACTTACCTGATGAGGCACTACTTAGGGGACCGGTGCAGTATGGATGGATGGATGTATCCCATTGAGAGAAGGTTGGGCACCTTTAAGCAGTTTGTTCGCAATCAAGCAAGACCTGAAGGATCTATTGCAGAGGCATACACTGCCTATGAGTGTATGACCCAGTGCTCACCATATTTCAACGACATCATTAGTAGGTTCACTAGGCCTGAAAGAAACTTAGATGGACAAAAGACAAAGACACAGTGCTCTATTTTTGGTCATGGTATTAACCTGTTGGGTGCCTCAAAATTTCATTACAAAGACAAAGACTATGACTCCATGGTTTGGTTTGTTCTGAATAACTGTGAAGAGGTTGATGAATACAGAGAGTGAGTAATTCCAGCCATTTCATTTGACTCATGCTTATTCAATACTACTAGTGTCCCAAAATAACTAAGTATGTTCTTCCTTTGCAGCATCTATAGGGCAGAACTACAACAACTAGGGGTAAACGATGTTGATAAAACGATGTCAACACAATTTGCTACATGGTTTGAGGAACATGTGTGTGCAACTTGTACATAGAGAATTTGTTTGTTTGTTTATGGTACAACACAATTTGAAACTAACTTGTTTTAATTTGTTTTGTTTTGAACCTACAAATTACCAATTTGAAATACCAAGGCACAGCACAAGTTGATGATGACTTGTACTCACTAGCATGTTGGCCGGATCCGCGAGTGCGTTCGTACACAGCTTGTACAATCAATGGGGTACGGTACCACACTTTGGCTCGTGACGAACACAGGAAGACACAGAACTCCACCATAAAAAGTCCAGGTACTCATGGTGATGACACAATTGACTTCTATGGGACAATCACAGACATTATTGAGTTGACTTACAATAAGAACAGCAATGGGCGTAGGACTGTTGTCTTGTTACGGTGTGAGTGGTACCATCTAGAGGGAAGGACATACCAGATGAAAAATGATGGTTACTTCAAGAGCATAAACATCAAAGGACGATGGTATAAGGATGACCCTTACATTATAGCCACAGATGCTTCACAAGTATTTCTCTTGGAAGATACAAAGTTAGGCCCAAGTTGGCGAGTGCTACAAGAATTTGGCCACCGACATATATTTGATGTTGAAGAGAATGACACAAACCAGCCAATTCAAGAACAGGTACAGATGAGATGTCAGGAGGCATACCAAGAGGAGAATATTTCAACTAAAGATGGTGCAATGAGAGACATTGATCATGATTTGGATTTGTTGCTCATGGATAATGAACCAGGGAGCCCTATTAGTAGAGACCTTGTGGAGAGCCTCCGGCGACAGCCACATACTGCTCGAGGTGATGAAGCAGTTGACATAGCTGAAGATGGAGATGAAGATGAAGATGAAACCTGGCTTGAGTACCATAGTCCAGTAGAAGACAATACTTCAGAAGATGAAGACAATGATGATGACTGATTTTGTTGTATTTGAATCATGCTACTACATGCTTCTATTGTATTTGAATCATGCTACTGCATGTTATTTGAACTGTGAAATTGTAAGACCATATATGCAGTGATTCAGTTTTAGTGATTTCTTGATGTGTGATGCAAGTGACAGTGCCCAGAATTCATTCACTTGATGCAAATATATAGTGTCCAGCTTCATGACACATGATACTGTCATGTAATGCCAATGATTTGTCATGGAATGTATAAAAGTCGTCACAAAATGTACTGGCTGGAAGATTATGTCACATGCTGCCATAATTCATGCCAAACAGGCTACACAACAAACCACAAGGGATATTTATTTCCAACATACAGATAACATGCCGACAAGAGATGTCCAAGGGCACAAAGGCCCATACAACAGTCATAGCCAAATCTAGCATAAGAGGTTCCACTACACCATTCTCTTGAACACACACCTACTTGAACACAACAGCTACCACCACACAGATGGCCAACACCAGGAATAGTGTTACATTGACACAACCACAAACAAGACAAATGCAATTGCCCATGCCATCTCTGTTCTTGCCAACTTTGTCCTCCATCGACTTCAAATTTTTCTCTAAGCTATCAAGTCTTCCCACAACCTCAGGAACTTCGGTTGTCGAAGATGCGGAAGATAGATATCCATTGTCGTGAAGGTACACTACATATTCTTCCTCGAACCAATACCTCATGCATCTCGGCTGCATACAAAAAAAAACGAAAAGACAATGAGTTTTAGGCTGACAAGACTCAAATTGACCAATGCAAATTTAACAACTTCACTGACATTAACATGAGTCTTCCTAGGACACTTGAAATATCTCCTTCCCTCATTAACCCCCAACTTGGTAATGGCACTAAACACCCTCATGTCATTGCAATCTGGGCAGAATATCAATGGCAACCCGGTGGCATTATCGGTCACCGCCTCCGGATCGAAACCAGTGGCCATACTGCCTGCAGCAACAACAGCTAGCGGTTGAGCCTGCACGACATTCCTACCTGTGCTTGAACGGCGATTAAGACCGGTAGATGATGAAGCCTGCGACATCATCACTAGAAACAATAGATATTCATTAGAACAAGCACATCAAGTAGGGGGAGATGAGCAGGGGGGTGGGGATGAGGGCGCCACTGCCCAGAAATGGATTGGGGCCAGCAGGAGCACGAAGGTGCGCGCACATGGATCGGGAGGAGGAAGAGGGTCGGGTGGCACCTAGGGAGTGTGGAAGCTACCTCGCCCGACGACCTCCGCCTCTGCTCTTCGCCTCCAACGGCCGCTCGCTCGTCGCCGTGGGAGATGGAAATGGCGATGGGGATTTGGCTCGGGTTGTTGGGGGCATGGAGAGGAGAATGAGCTCGCCCGCCGCCCGCTCGCCGTCTTCCGCGCCTCCACCTCCACCTCCGACGGCCGCTCGCTCGTCGGAGAAGATGGGGATGAGGACCGTTGGGGCAGGGGGTTGGGGAAAATGGGGCTCGGGTTGCTGGGGGGAAGGGGAGGAGGATGAGCTCGCCCGCCGCCCGCTCGCCGTCTTCCGCGCCTCCGCCTGCGCCTCCGCCTCCGCCGCCCGCTCGCTCGTCGGAGAAAATGGGGATGAGGACCGTTGGGCAGGGGCATTGGGGAAAATGGGGAGGAAGCCTTGGGCCCACTGGCAGGGTACAAAAAAATTATAAAAAAATATTAAAAAAAAATCGCCCGCGATAGGGCTCGAACCGGAGACCTCATGCTCCTCGGGCTCCTATCTTAACCAATGCGCTATAGTAGAGGATCTGTTGAAGTAAGTAGAAAATTTTATATAAAGAATCAGTATTCCTTAATTTCTACAAAATTTTCAAAAAAATTGCCCGTGATGGGGCTCGAACCGGAGACCTCACGCTCAGTGGGCTGAGTTCTTAACCACTATGCTACAATTGTGACTTCGTCAGATTATTAAGATTTGATTTACAAATAAGTTAAGCTATCGATTTGCCCTAAAAACCTACCGTCGCTTTTCACCTTGGCCAGATCGATCCCCATTCACCTTATCCCCATTTTCACCGCCGCCACCGCCGCCATCGCCCCGCCCACGCCCACGCCCACACCACCGCCCCGCCCACGCCCACCGCCGCCGTAGACAATGAGGCCTACAAGGAGGCCATCACTGAAGGACCCTTCCTCCTCGGTGCGGCTGCCGCACCGGCGGGGAGGAAGTTGTCCGCGGCGGCTACGAGGAAGGCAGAGCTCTTGGCCCGGGCCCTGAGGGCGAAAGCCACGCCGGCGGCCGGGGAAGCGGCGGCCAAGAAGAAGGCCCCGGTGGGGGCCAGGGAGAAGGCCGCGGTGGTAAAGGGGGAGGTCTTGTCTGCGCCGGTAGCTAAGAAGAAGGCCGCGGCGGCGGTGGCGGCCAAGAAGGCCCCCTCTCCATCTTCATCGACAGAGGGCGACGCAGTGAAGCTCCTCTGCAACAATTGCTTTGCTGGACAGAGCAAGTATTGCAGTTTTTTTCTGCGCGGGGGGCACAAATGCATCTGCAATCCCAACAATTCCAATTGTTGTTCGCAGTCCACTGGCTACATCGATTCACCATCCAGCTCCAGCCTCATGGCACAATCCTCCTACAGCATTAGCTCACTTCCTAGCACCGAGGTACAATGTTCTCTGCAAATTAGGGTTTACTTCATCATGGCATTGGTCTTTTATTTAACCTATATCATGTCATTGTCACCTAGCATATGTATAGAACTATGTCTGATAGTTTGAACCCCACATCCTCACTTTTAACATATATACACATGTGCATTTGCTAGTAAGAAGCAATTAGTTTTGTTGCTGTTTTTCATGGTGTTCATCAAACCATGGGAGGCATCCATACCCAAGCAACTCCATAACATGGCTTGGTTGATGCCTTGGGTGTGGTGTCTCCAATGGTTCCATGGCTGCTGTGATCTTGTTGTCTTCATTTGACTTGTTTTTTCAGAAACATGTGCCACCAACATTTGTCATATCAATTCTATGTATGTGAATCAATATAGACAGTTGCTAACTACAGTCCTATCCACAAATTTGTAGCTATTATGTATTTGTTGTTGTTTGAGCACATTATAACAGTTCATCTTGTCCATTTGTGTAGTACCATGTTTCCAACTTGGTGATGACTCAACCAGCGCTCATAAGCGCCATCGAAAGAGTGACCTGTCCTCTGCAGCAGAGCATTGCTTCTCTCACTTCAAAGGTTGACAACCTCACTGAGCTAGTCAAGGACGACATCCACAATAAGAAGATTGAAGGGTTCCTTCAGGAACTTCGGACCATCCAAGCCAAGATAGTCAAGTATGAGAAGATCTTGGAGGACGCTGGCCTGCACAAGAAGGCAAAGTGATGGATGTTTACCTAGCTAGCTGTGGCAGTGAAGACTTTTAGAGGCACAAGTATGTGCGCTAATGAAGTGATGACTTTTGTTAGCCCAAGTGGTATGCCACTAATGATGTACTTTTGTTAGCCCAAGTGGCCATAGTAGATGTGGGAATGAAACTATATGTGGTACCCTTTAAGGTTATGGCTTGAACTGAAATGTGCCTATATATATATATATATTATATGCTATGAAATTTGTTTCTATCCCTAGCACTTCAGTTGAGTTTGTTTTGTTAATGAAGTTGTGTGCCATATATTTTTTTTGAGAATGTGCAAGGAGAAGATGAGGGTGTGCAACATGGGCAGTCAGCAACAGTCAAGTCAGACAAAGTGACACCTCACAAATGTCACATAAAGCCTGCTCCTTGTGTCACAAAAAAATCAGTAACCATTTGTCTCCGGGGACACACAATTTATGACAATCCATGGTACCTTTATATGACACAACATATGACGTCGTCACAAATGTTTCTGGCTAAAATGGATTTATGACGACCTTATAATTATCGTCATATTATGGTACCTTATATGACGAAAATGGCACTCGTCTTAATGTATTTTGTCATAAAAGGTTATATTTCTTGTAGTGAAGGTCTCGTCCATCACAAGAATGGGGCTGACTCGAGACATCAAGGGCGTGCAGAGAGTCACGGGATGCTTAGCGGCGCTGAGTCGTTTCTTCTCGAGGTTAGGAGAAAAGGCGTTGCCGCTGTATCGACTTCTGAAGAAAGTCGAGCGTTTCTCATGGACCCCCGAGGCCGAGGAAGCCCTCGAAAACCTGAAGAAAACACTGACCTCAGCACCAGTCCTGGTCCAACCTCAACCTGCAGAACCACTGCTCCTTTACGTTGCCTCGACGACCTAGGTCGTCAGTGCAGCTGTGGTGGTCGAGAGGCAGGAGGAGGGGCATGCGTTGCCAGTCCAGAGGTCGGTCTATTTCGTCAGCGAGGTGCTCTCAGAGACCAAGGTGTGTTACCCCCAAATCCAGAAGCTGATCTACACCGTAATCCTCGCCCGACGCAAGCTGCAGCACTATTTCCTCGGCCACCCTATCACGGTGGTCTCGTCCTTCCCCCTGGGCGAGATAATCCAGAGTAGGGAGGCAACAGGAAGAATAGCCAAATGGTCGGTCGAGCTCATGAGTGAGACTCTCGCTTATGCGCCCCGCAAGGCTATCAAGTCACAAGCCCTGGTGGATTTCGTCACGGAATGGACAGACTCCCAGCTTCCCCCGACTCAGGTTCATTCGGAGCTGTGGACGATGTATTTCGACGGCTCTCTCATGAAGACAGGAGCTGGGGCCGGCCTGCTGTTCATCTCGCCCCTGGGCGTTCATATGAGGCATGTCATCAAGATTCACTTTGCCGCATCTAACAACGTCACGGAGTACGAGGCCCTCGTCAACGGTCTCAAGATCGCCATCGAGCTAGGAGTCCGACGCCTTGACGTCCGAGGCGTCTCCCAACTCATCATCGACCAAGTAATGAAGACCTCGAGCTGCCACGACCCGAAAATGGAGGCGTACTGCAAGGAAGTCCGTCGACTCGAGGACAAATTCCATGGCCTCGAGCTCATCCACGTCGCCCGACGCTACAACGAGGCGGCCGACGAACTCGCCAAGATCGCGTCGACCCGAGGCGCGGTACCACCTGACGCGTTCTCGAGAGATCTTCACAAGCCATCCGTCGACTTGGACTCGGGGGCTGGCGTCGATGCCGCTCCTACCCAGCAAACTGACACCGTCGACGCGCTACTATTGGCAGCTGAGGTAATGGAGGTGGAACAGCAGCCCGGTCGACCGTTTGACTGGCACACACCGTTCCTCGACTGCCTAATCCGCTGCGAGCTGCCAGAAGATCGATCCGAGGCCCGCCGTATCGCTCGACGGGCCAAGTCATACGTAATCTATGGCGAGGACAATGAGCTATATCGACGAAGCCCGACGGGGGTCTTGCAGCGTTGCATCACCGTGGAAGAAGGCTGAAAACTCCTCGAGGACCTACACTCAAGGGCTTGTGGCCACCATGCTGCTCCACGGACCCTCGTAGGGAACGCCTTCCGACAAGGCTTCTACTGGCCAACGGCCATAGCCAATGCCATCGAGCTCGTACGCTCATGCCACGGGAGCCAATTCTACACCAAGCAGACGCACCTGCCTGCCCACGCTCTCCAGATGATCACGATCACATGGCCTTTCACGGTATGGGGGCTCGACTTAGTAGGGCCTCTACAAAAAGCAAAAGGGGGGTACACCCACTTGCTGGTGGCTGTCGACAAGTTCTCCAAATGGATCGAGGCTCGACCCATCACCAACATCTGCTCTGAGCAGGCCGTCCTTTTCTTCACCGACATCATCCACCGATTTGGGATTCCCAACGTCATCATCACTGACAATGGCACTCAGTTCACAGGCAAGAAGTTCTTGGACTTCTGCGATCAGCATCACATCCGTGTGAACTGGTCTGCAGTGGCCCACCCTCAAACTAACGGCCAGGTCGAGCGTGCCAACGGCATGATTTTGCAGGGGCTCAAACCAAGGATCTACAATCGCTTGAAGAAATTCGGCAAGAAATGGGTCAAGGAGCTTTCCTCGGTCCTATGGAGCCTAAGGACGACGCCGAGCAGGGCGACAAAATACACCCCATTCTTCATGGTCTACGGCTCTGAGGCTGTTCTCCCAACAGACCTCGAGTATGGGTCCCCTCGACTCAAAGCATACAACGAACAATCAAATAAAGAGTCTCAAGAAAATGCGGTCGACCAACTCGAAGAAGCTCGAGACATGGCTCTCATCAACTCTGCCACATACCAGCAGAACCTTCAACGCTACCACGACAAGCACGTGCGCAAGAGGGACTTGAACGTGGGTGACCTCGTCCTACGACGACGGCAAAGTAATCAAGGACGCCACAAGCTGACTCCACCTTGGGAAGGCCCACATGTAGTGGCCGAGGTCTTGAAGCCCGGAACATACAAGATCACAGACGAAAAGGGGGCGATCTTCACCAACGCGTGGAACATCGAACAGCTACGTCGATTCTACCCCTAGAATTTCAAAGCTTTATGTTCCTACGTACCCTCTGTACCGAGGCCTTGTAAAACGAATGCATGAATAAATGAAGTCTTTCCCTCGAGCAACTTCCTTTTGTACCGAAGCTTTATGTTCTTATGTTAGAAGGGAGTACCGACTATGACCCATCATAGTCGATACCCCCTCGGGGGCTACCAGGGGGGTGACCCCCCCCAAGTGTCGAAAAAGCCAAGAAATCCTCTCTTCCCTACTTAGTAAACCTTGCACGTTCGAGTAGTTGAGGCGCCTCGAGCCCCTTAAGGGCCGAGAGACAATGAGCCTGAGAACTCCTACGCCCCCGGGCTATGGAAACTCTAGTCGCTTCCTCACCCTTGAGGTGATCGAGGCTGTTTTAAACAAAAGACCAAACAAGGAATACAAACGTAGGCGCAAAAAGAAACAAAGGAGCCTAGAGCGGAAAGACAGATAAGAATCTGACAATCACTTAAAAGACATTGTACTACTTAAAGACAATTTAACAGAGTACTATACAAGGGGCCCCAGGCACCCAAAGCAGGCTCGCAGGCCCTAGTCCACATCACGGACCTCACCGCCCTCGCCTGCGCCTGAGCTAGTCTCAGGGGGAAGTTCCTCGGGCTCAAATAGCTTGGCCAGCCTCTCCCCAGGAACCTCCGTGTCGTCGATCAAGGCATGGAGCCTCTCCTCATTCTCTGCGTCAATCTTGGAGATGTCGGTAACAAAGCCATGAGACACCACCTCCATATCGTAGGAAAAGCCCGAGCAGACAACTGCCATTGCCCGCTTTACCCCGATATGGAGAGCGGCACGCACCCGGTCTCTCAGCGTCGCGCCTAAGTAGCACAGCTGATCGACCAGCGCGTCGCCTCGAGCTTCCTCCTTCGACTCATCCATGGGCTCGACTTCCCAAGAGGTCGAGAGATCGCATATCGCCGTCCAAAGTCGACGGTTCAAAGCAACCTCCCCCTCGAGCTGGGCCTGGGCGTTGCGAGCCTCGACTTGGGTGGCCAAGAGCTCGTCTTTAAGCCCTGTGAAGGCCAACACAAAAAAAACTTTAGATGAAACCAAACACACCTCGAAAAGAAAATCCGACAATAGAAACGTACCACGGACACTCTCCTCCAGGGCTGTGTTCTCGCCAACTAATTTGGTGTTGGCCCTCTCGATCTCACTGTTGGAGTGTGCCAGCTGAGTGTTGGCAACACGAAGATCCTCGATCACCTTGCCAGCCTGAGCAATGGCTCCATTCTTCTCCAACAGCTCTCCCTTTAGACGATCAACGTCGTCAGAGAGGCTGCGGGATCGAACTCGCTCCGCCTCGAGGTCTTCGAGGGCCTTCTTCTTTGCCTCCACTGCGGCGCCCCTGGCGACCTCGCTGTCCACATACTCCACCTTTATCCTCCGGAAGGATTCTCGGATGGAGTCCAGGTCAGTCTTGAGGAGGCCCTTCTCCTTGTCCAGGTCTGCAATGACGTTCTTGTAAGACAGGGCCTCCTCCCGGGCTTTAGACACAGCCTCTTCGACCGTCACAGCCCGCTCCCTCAGCAGCACGGCGTCTTCCATCGCCTTCCTTGAGGCCTCTCGAGCCTCGGCTAGGCCAGCCTCCCTCTCCTTCTTCTCCTCCTCGAGCGCCAAGAGCTCCTTATAAGCCTTGACGAGTTTCTCCTGCGACTCCAGGAGTTGGTCCTTGAGGATGGGGAGCTGCTCCCAGCCGCCTCTCGTGGCATGGATGAAGCTCGACTTGATACGGGAGGTCTCTTTCAGGTCCTGCGAGTGTTGACGGTCCTTAATGCTCATATTTAACCATCAACTAATCATAGAAAAGGATCCAAATGCAATCAACACCTAGACTTAGGGTTTTATCTGACAGAATTCCACAAGTTCTAGTGTTTGTCTATTTCTGCAGGGGGTTATCAGAAAATACGGAAGAAAGGCCCACACGTCGGGTTTACATAGAGATATTAACGTGCTGCACAATTATCTACCATCTAGAAGAGTCCAGAAGCCATGGGAGCGAACGAGAGACGTAACAGAGCCGGGCACTCGACGCCCGCCCTCCCTTACTGGGCGCCCGCCCTCCCCCCTGGACCAATCAGGGTGAAGTTCGGGGATCATGCTCCACCGACCTAATACTTCAAGGAAAACTACACGATCAATATCGGTTTGATCCGATGGCCCAGATTCACTTGAAGGGACTATAAAACCAGACCCCCTGGCCCCTGGAGATCATACCTCTTCTACAGAATCAAAGTTAGGGTTTCCATTCTTCATCCAAGTAGAGAGGATCCCTCTAGTTCTTCTAGTTCTACCTCTAGTTCATCTAGATCTAGTGCTAGTTCATCTAGTCCTAGTTCTAGTTCCTCTAGTTCTAGTTCTAGTTAGTTCTAGTTGTAATCTAGATAATAGGGAGAGAGAAGAGGAGAGCGGAGGAGGAGCCGGATCTGTCGGATCTTCCTCAACATTACACTTTTGCAGCATCTGGTTCGTTCTTCATCGTTCTCCAGGTTCTTCAATTCATAATTCCTGAGTTCTCTAATTACTTTTATTTACATTCAAGTTATTTATTGGATTCCCGCTTGCATCAAGTGCTCTAATCTTTGAAACATTAGAGTAGTAATTAATAGATTAGACGTGGAGTTTAGTCTTGCAATTACCTGGAATTGCACCCAATCCTGCGGATTGTTGTGGTAGCCTTAGGGTAGTGACAGCCCTAACGGTCGACGTATTCCACCTCGTTCGGATCGGTGTT
Organism: Sorghum bicolor; assembly: GCF_000003195.3. NCBI lineage: Eukaryota > Viridiplantae > Streptophyta > Magnoliopsida > Poales > Poaceae > Sorghum > Sorghum bicolor. The sequence continues at coordinate 22,037,808 of NC_012877.2, forward strand.
TGTAGGACCGTAGTCGGAGCTTCCTAGCCCCCTTCTCATCTCTTTCTGTGGTTAGTGTTCTGATGTCCCGAAATAGATAATCTTGAAGTAATTCTTGATTCTTAGATCAACTAGAGAACTCTCAGGAGACTTCCTCTCTTCCCACCAAAAATAATTATATAGTTATCCTTGGGTGATCTTGGATCTTAATTAGTACACTCACGTTCTCTGTGGAAAATCGATACTCTGGAATACTCCCGAGTGAAAGCTACATCGGTATCCGTGCGCTTGCGGATTTTTCTGTTTGCGTTTAAAATACCCAACAAGCTGTCGGGGAACGGTAGCTGTGCTAGTTTCGAACCAAGTCATCCGTGTATCCTTTTTCTTTTCCTTTTATAGCACACTCACCTTACCATTTTCACCACACCACATGGATTTCACTCCAAGCATTAATGAGCATGGAATTTATTTCATAGCCACTTCATTTACTCAATGCTCATATGCAACATCTTCACAATCCATTGGTCTCTCCAACATCACCACATTCGAGATCTCCAACCCCCTCTTCCTTTCTATTTATAAAAACTTCAAAAGGGCGGTTGTCGATGCATATGTTTATAATAAATTTTGCAGATCTCGTTGAGTTGATCTTGATATAGGTCAGCGTTGGAGGGGAAACCACTTCACTGACATAAATTGATGGTTTCCCAAGGACAAGCTTAGTGTCCTAAAATAAAGCACTGATTAGATTGTAACATGAGCTTTTAATTATTTGCAACATTACCTTCTGTATTGAGCATATAAGGATAATTGTAAAAAATTCCTTTGGGTATTCTTATCACTAACCTTTCCAGGATTGGAGCAAGAAGATCGGATGAATGACAAGCACAAGGTATGTCCAACCAATCATCATACAACATTGAATTAAATTCATCCAAACTTGAATTTTGCAAAATTCAAGCTTGGGGGAGTACTTTACATAAAAATATCCTTTGCCATGTTGCTATGTTGGTTGTCGCTACCTTTGAGACATGCTCAATTTGTTAAATACTAATCACACTACTTCAACTCCATTTGAGTAGAACTTTATAAATGCTCTCATGCTACCTTTATTTGCTTTAGTATATGTCTAGGTTTGAAGCAGTTTCATTTATCTCTTAATTAAGCATGGTGCTTAGCTAGGAATGATGATCTTACTTCCAAGGGATTTTAAATTAAGCATGGTGCTTAGGTTAAAATCCCTCCTAAATCAAATTAGACATGGTGTCTAGGTTGATCTTTGAGCCGATAGTATGCTATAGTAGATATTGGATATTTTGTTGGACTAACCCCTGTAGGAAAACTTTCAATATCGACCTGGGAAGTCCTAAGATAAACTCATATTGGAGACAAAGAGAGAGACACATGAAGTTTAACAATTTACACAAGGAAGGCATAGCTCACAAGAGATGATCCATGGAGGGTGCCACAAACACGATGCACACCCGCTAAGAAAGGAAAGCTTCCACAAGGAGATACTGTACCATCACTCTTCGAGTAAGGTAAGATCTTAAGGTACTTGTCTATCACTTTTATAAGTTTCTCCTTGGTTCTAGCATTCACATGAATAGAAAAGACAAACATGTATGATTTACAACTCTAGATTAACCAACCCAATCGATTCAATATGTTTAGTCCTTCCACCTTTGTGATCCCACACTCCTAATCATATGAGCTAAAATGTTGCACACTCAATCTTAGGAAGATATATTTTAAAAAAACAACATAAGTATAGATAGATTATCTTTCCATTAGGTTGAGCGATTTGATCTGACAAATGTTTTAAATGTTATACTCATGATTTTATTATCCATCAACTTTGTCTTGCTCACTATGCTTAAGGTTAGAGAAGAACAAATACACTTTTGGTTCTGTTGGTGTTTTCCACCAACAGGGCCCATGCACTTGATCTCTGCCTTGTCTCTATGAGTAGGTACACTTCGAGCAAAATAGGAAGGAGTTTTACAACTCCCAGACTCCACCAAGTAAAGAACCTAGATCTACGAGCACAAACACACTGGAGATATTGGACACTCAGGCAATCACTGCCCTGAGATGCTTGAGGACGTAACTACTAGAGTAACCCCATTGTGGTAGTAATTACTGACCTTCTGCCGGTCAAGAGAGGTGATCCAGGACGCACCGTCATCCCGATCTCCATCGGCATGGTGGACTTTCTAGAAGCACTCTGTGACTTTGGCTCCAGTATCAACATTATGCCCAAGTTTCCCAAAAGGAATATTGAAGAACCTCTGCGTCCGAGTTGGTACCTTGTACGCCCCAGTAGACTTCGTGGTGATAGAGACTGGTACTGATGAGAGGGCACCCATCATCCTAGGGAGGCCATTCCTGAACACCTCGGGAGCTGTCATCTACGCTAGTGCTGCCAAGATCAGTTTCTACATCAAGGGGAGGAAGGAGACGTTTTCCTTCAAGAACAAGACTACACAAATCTCTGAGCATTCCCGACATGAACCAAGGAAGAGGACCAACACGAGGAACAGGAACGAGCAAATGTGGACTGAGTCAGCTAAGATGGTCACTGCAGCTCAAGGAGGTCAAGATCAAGTCGCCTTTCTTGATCAAGAAGGACGACCCTGGTGTTCCAAGCATCGACTGCACAATCAACGAATATTCTTTTCAGAAGACACTCTACGACACCGGATCTGACGATGGCTGCAGTCACCTATCAGCTCCTATTGGGAACCATGCCCCTAAAACCGACATACATTCAGCTTCAGATGGCAGATCAGACATTCTGAAAGGTTATTGTCATGGGAGAAGACGAATTCGATCCACTCGTCATCAATGGGAGATCGTTCCTCAGCACCGTTAAAGCAATCATCTACATTGGAACCGGAGAAGTCCACATGAACTTCCCCTCTGAGAAGGTACGCTGCTATTTTACTGACCCTAACTATATAGTTGAAGACTCTATGCAGGTCAGGACAAGAAGAAGACGACGCAACCGCAACCAGAGGAGGCAAATCATCAAGGACGGATGGGCAGACTATGATGGAGAAGTTGTAAGGTCTGAAGACATATAACTTGAACAGAACTGTCCTAAGGAGACCATAGCATCGAGTCAGGTGTGGAAAGAGCAGATAGTTATACACGAAGAGGAGGCACCGCCGGAACCACCGACTACGCCATCTAGCGAATCCTAGGACGACTGAGAAAATGGAGAGTCCCGTTCGGAGGACTTAAAAACACCGAACACCTTGCCAAGAGGTAAACTTGGTAGTTATCTTTTTTCCTTTCAATTATTTTAAAATAGTTTGCTTAGTTAATCAGGTTCATATCATCTCGAAAAGAAAATAAAAATGTTAAAAATAGTAAGCCCTATGTGAGTATGCTCATGGCATAAAACCCATAAGTACATTCACTATGGTGGCATAAAAATGAAGTATAATATTCCTGTCCTATAAAAAATAAAATTATAAAAATAAAATTATGATCCTACTAATGAGTAACATTTATTGAGGAGGCTCAACATGATAAAGGCTATATACTTATGCTAACACTTAACCAGTTCCACAAAGCTTTGTTGTCTATTTGAGCTCCACAGAATTCAAGGATCAAAGAAGACTAGCAGACGGAGGACATCCTAATCACTGTCAGGGTGCTGCCGACATTCAAATACACCTCCGCCACCTGCTAGCTACATCAGAAGAAACTTCGTCAAAATCCAGCTTGGGGGAGAGCACCCCCATTTATCCAGCTAAGTATTCTACTCACGTTTATACTTTACTCTAATAATAAAAAGATGCATTATCATAGAAACCCAAATAAAGATTTTGTGCTTATATATATCTTTGCTTAGTTTGCTAAATAAATAAATAAATAAAGTTTGCTATGAACCCTCATGATAAGCTCTCATATGGAAATGATGAATAGTTGCTCTACCATGACTAGTTCTTAAAATTAAAATCTTTCTCAAGTTTAGGTATGACTGGTATTAATTAAGATTTGCTCTAAACCTGAACTTGTGGGGAGAGTACTTGATCTAAAGTCTAAGTCGTTAACGGATACGATATGGGAAGGTTGAGCTGCTGTTTATCTGTTCCTAGAGATGCTAGAATCTCGGAGAATTTTATCTTTGAAAATCTTTAAAATATCACATGATGAGTTCCTGTATGATGAGAGTTTAAATTCCTACCACAGCCATATATACATGCTTGCTAGACTATGAAACACACATTTACTTTACTACTTATGAGCATTGAGTGTGGTCAAGCTGTGTAGACCCTTAGGAGCTTGTCATGCGGTTAAATCAAGATTCACTTGCACGTTCACTCACACATGCTGCTTCTACTCTGGAAGTACGCATCCACATATATCCATCCATTTCCATCTCCAGAACCACCCAAAAATATTCTACTCCTAATCCGGGAGAGAATAGCCAAAAATATTTATGTTTTTCCCCTGTGAAATAAATGCTCAAGTTATCTTGTTACTACCACTTGCTATATTATCTCATGAGATGAGTGCTCTAAAAAAAAGAAAAAAAGATACGAGGAAATAAAAAGGGGCAAGTGCCCGGAACCTCGAAAGAAAAGAAAAAGTGAGACGAGAGGTAAAAATGGACAAGTGTCCGACAGTAGAATTAGGGGTACAAGATATCCAACTGAGAGAAAAGAAAAAAAAAATAAAAAGAAAATACAGAGCATCTCATTCTCCTTAAAAAGTTTCAAAAGAGCAAGAAAGGTATGTATCCCCTCAAAAGAGCAAAAGTAGAATTAGACTTTCACCATTGTTATCACCATCATCACCATACACCATTTATTCGCCACAGATGCACATCTTGATTTGACTTATTGACTTGATCTTCTGGATCCATGGTTTGACTATGCAATACATGTCTTGTAAGTATGTATACTTTATCTCCCACCTATGAGCTCCAGATATCAAAACCTTATTAGAGTAGGGTGAGAGAAGGCAATACCACTATGCCTCATACCAAAAATACCACATACTTTGAGAGAAGGCATACACCATTACTGCCTTGGTAAGGATCCAGAAATACCACAAAAGAGAGACTAGAGAGAGTCATAAAAGGAATCTCTGAGTTATATTTGAAAATCTGCAAAAACTCTAGAGCTGTAGTTAATCGAAGAACAAGAGACATGGTGCTTGACTAGACTGTTCTATCTTTTAACTACTCAAGACAGAAGTGACGGTTACAAGTCCCATGGTGAAAGGTAAATGAGTAAGTTTTAAGTCTTAATAGTTTACTCTAACCAGAGATGAGATCTTGTTTAAACGCATGTGTATCTTTAATTTATGAAACCACTGCAGAAACTCTTGAGTTCATCTTTGCTCAGGGACGAGCAAAGGTTAAGCTTGGGGGAGCTTGTTGACGGTCCTTAATGCTCATATTTAACCATCAACTAACCATAGAAAAGGATCCAAATGCAATCAACACCTAGACTTAGGGTTTTATCTGACAGAATTCCACAAGTTTTGGTGTTTGTCCATTTCTGCAGGGGGTTATCAGGAAATACGGAAGAAAGGCCCACACGTCGGGTTTACATAGAGATATTAACGTGCTGCACAATTATCTACCATCTAGAAGAGTCTAGAAGCCATGGGAGCGAACGGGAGACGTAACGGAGCCGGGCACTGGGCGCCCGCCCTACCTTACTGGGCGCCCGCCCTCCCCCTGGACCAATCAGGGTGAAGTTCGGGGATCATGCTCCACCGACCTAATACTTCACGGAAAACCACACGATCAATGTCGGTTTGATCCGACGGCCCAGATTCACTTGAAGGAACTATAAAACCAGACCCCCTGGCCCCTGGAGATCATACCTCTTCTATAGAATCAACGTTAGGGTTTCAATTCTTCATCCAAGTAGAGAGGATCCCTCTAGTTCTTCTAGTTCTACCTCTAGTTCATCTAGATCTAGTTCTAGTTCATCTAGTTCTAGTTCTAGTTCCTCTAGTTCTAGTTCTAGTTAGTTCTAGTTGTAATCTAGAAAATAGGGAGAGAGAAGAGTAGAGCGGAGGAGGAGGCGTATCTGTCGGATCTTCCTCAACATTATACTTTTGCACCATCTGGTTCGTTCTTCATCATTCTCCAGGTTCTTCAATTCATAATTCCTGAGTTCTCTAATTACTTTTATTTACATTCAAGTTATTCATTGGATTCCCGCTTGCATCAAGTGCTCTAATCTTTGAAACATTAGAGTAGTAATTAATAGATTAGACGTGGTGTTTAGTCTTGCAATTACCTGGAATTGCACCCAATCTTGTGGATTGTTGTGGTAGCCTTAGGGTAGTGACAGCCCTAACGGTCGACGTATTCCACCTCGTTCGGATCGGTGTTTGTAGGACCGTAGTCGGAGCTTCCTAGCCCCCTTCTCATCTCTTTCTGTGGTTAGTGTTCTGATGTCCCGAAATAGATAATCTTGAAGTAATTCTTGATTCTTAGATCAACTAGAGAACTCTCAGGAAACTTCCTCTCTTCCCACCAAAAATAATTATATAGTTATTCCTTGGGTGATCTTGGATCTTAATTAGTACACTCACGTTCTCTGTGGAAAATCGATACTCTGGAATACTCCCGGGTGAAAGCTACATCGGTATCCGTGCGCCTGCAGATTTTTCTGTTTGCGTTTAAAATACCCAACAGCGAGCCGGTGGTCGAACAGTTAGAACACAAAACCAAAAGCTCTATGAGGATTAAGGACCAAAAAACACTTACAAAGTAGGCCGGCCCGAGCCCATTATTGACTGTTGAAGGTCCTTAAGTATCAAATTTAATTATCAAATAAGTAAAGAAAAGGATCCAAATAAAATCCACATCCAGACTTAGGGTTTTATCTGACAGAATTCCACGAGTTTTGGTGTTTGTCTATTTCTGCAGGGGGTTATCAGGAAATACGGAAGAAAGGCCCACACGTCAGGATTACGTAAAGATATTAACGTGCTGCGCAATTATCTTACATCTAGAAGACTCCAGAAGCCACGAGACCGAAGCGGAGGCGAAACGGGGCCAGAGGCAGGGCGCCCGCCCCCTGTTGGAGTCCAAACAGGACTCTGCTTTGCGGGAAGTCTCCACCGACCTAAAGGATGAATCTAAACCATACAATCTATGTCGGTTTGATCCAAGGGCCCATATTCACTTGAAGGGACTATAAAACCAGACCCCCTGGCCCCTGGAGGAGAGAGCCTCTCAACCCTAATTCATTGTTCCATCAAGGGAGAAGAAGCCTCTGATCAAGATTAGAGCCACCACATCAATTAGACATCTAGATTAGCATAGCTACATAGGATTAGAACTAGAAGGAGTCAATCTTCGATTAGTTTCCGGATCTGTCAAGAGGATTCTTGATAATTCTCTAATTGTGTTTCTAATTGTTTTCTAATTATCTTTGTTCTTCAATATTATGAATATGACTTTGTTCTACTTCAATATATTGCTTATGACTTTGCTCTACTTGCTTATATTCAAGATTATATTGTTCTTAGTTTATCATAGTTATGTACTTGGCTTAGTTAGATACGATCTATATACATGCTTAGGATCGTATAGCGTTTATTCATCGGATCCATGGGTAAATGATAGATATTGTGTAGGCGTGGTGCTTATACCGTATTTATCTGCGATTGTACCCAATATGCCAGATCGTGGGGTGGTTCGTGATAGTGACAGCTTCATTGATTCTTATATAGTCCCCCTCTCGTGTATTGGGCTGGCAGAGCAACATTATTACAGGGGAGTGATTGCTATGTTTCTCATATTCCTTGCTAATATCACTATGCATGGGCGTAGTCTTGTCTCGCAATGATTGCTAAGTATGCTTGCACTAACTATGATATGCTAGACTATATAGTTGAGAATAACTTAGGGAATATTCTTGTAGTTCGTTCTAATACCATGCTAATGACTTTCTAGAGTATCTAATTGAGGTGCTTATCATATTTATTATGTGGCTAGATTAGATTAGTTATCCTTGTCACTATTATTATTTCATATATCTTTTATGTGACACTTATCCCTGTATGATGAGTTAGATATAATGTTCTCAATTATACATGCAATGATAGATGCTCAATCTCATATTCTATTCTGTAATCATTAGTGATGATTTCTAATCCCTTCCCAGTGGTAAAAATATAAATAACGATACCTGGAATACTTCCCGATTAAAATGCTGCATCGGTATTAATCTGTGCGCTTGCAGATCCCATTCATTATTTATTTAGAAGAGCAATTGCATATTTCAATACCGCGTCTCTCATGTCATGCTGGGGATGACAACTTGGCTTAAGTGGTGTGAGGGATAGGTTTGGCATTTTTGGCACCGTTGCTAGATTTAGAACTTAGTCTACTTTTGGTAATGATGTTAAGAATACCCAACATTGACGACGTCCGACAGGAGCTCCACCACATGCTTCATCCAAAGGCGGAGCTCCTCGACGTGTTCCCACATCTCGGCCTCCTTCCGATCGTCCAGGAAGATGTTGGGCTCAGACGGATCGGTGGAAGCCCGGATGCGGATCTGATCGGGGCACCAGTTTTCCATCTCCAGGTCAGCCTGCGCCTTGACGCTGCGAATGAGATCCTCGACGGTCTCGAGAGATCCCCCATGGCGCAGGAACAAGTCGATGAGGGAAGGGAACCGCCCGTCGTCGTCCACCATCTTCCAGGTGCCATCTTTACTACCCGATGTCCCGACCTCGTCCTCCTCAGCGGGAATGCGGTCATCCCACGCCCGACGCTCCCGGAGGAATCCCGGGGCAATTCCGTCCATGCCGTAGATCGTCCTCTTGATCTCGGAATCAGGGTCGACAGGGGTGCGCATCATACAGGCAAGCGCTACCAAGCCGTCCGCCCGCCCCGACTCTGCCGGGATTGCGGTGGGTGCCCCTGGACGGAGCCACGCTGGGGTTGGAGGGCCGAAAACCGGCAAACCCTCTTCCTGGTCTCCGGGATCTTGCGGCGCCGGTGGTATTGGTTGGGGCGGACTGTGAGGAGGAGGCTCGAGCGGTCCTTCTTCCTGCCCCCCCTGCTGCTGCTGTTGCTCCTCGAGCTCCTGCGGCTCTTGTCGGCGGTCCTGCTCCTGCAGTTGCCGCCGTGTCTCCTGCTCGCGCTCCTCCTCTTCTTTCTTCTTCTGCTCCTCGATGGAGTGAAGCCCGGCAGGCCAGGGTGTCCGTCCCGCTACGAGAGAAGTCTGGGCCTCCTCGTCCATAGGATGGGCGTCCCTCGAGATCCCATTGCCGCCAGAACCATCACTAATGGTAATGGGATCCCCCTGGACCCCCGATCGGTTAGGCTCGGGGGCTCCTTCCTGCCCTTAGACTCAGGGCGCCTCGGCTTGTTTTGGCGACGACGGGGCAGGATCACCCGCCGGGGGACGAGGTGGGGCACTCTCGGTGCCGGTCGGCAGCTGATGGTCAGAGGAGCCTGGAGAACGAAAAACATAGATCAGCCGCTATGATGACCGACGTAAGGACGACACAAATCCCATGAGTAAGCTACTAACCTGGCTCCTAGGAGGCTGCTCCCACTTTGAGCCTCTTCACCATTGAAGGCTGGGCCTGCTCAAGCGTCCGCTTCAATCTGAGGAAAGAGGAACGAGCATAAAAAGACCGGTATACGAGAAAACACGAAGAATCAGGAAATTAAGAACCACAGCGTTGAAGGACTTACCCCACAGGGAGAACGGCTCGCCTACCGGTACCTCGACCGATGGGCCTCGAGCCACCACGCGTCAAGGCTCCAGGCCCCTCGAGGGCAGGTGCTGGTCTTGGCCCAGTGTCTCCCGCCGGACAAGCACCAGGGCTGGCGCTCATGCGAACGGCTCTCCCTTCTCGGAGGCCGCGGCGCGACCGCGGGAAAATGGCCCCGTCGCCTGGGTCTTAGCCCGACCACCCATCTTGGGTGCGGGGGGAGGTTGATGGTGCGAAACAGCCCGACTTGGCGCAGGCGCGGGAGGGGTGTCCGCGCGGGTGCGATGAGATCCGCTCGGGCCCTCTTTCGGTGCTCCCGTCCGCGGGGCGTCGACGTCGCCTCGAGGAGGACCCTCGAGGATCCGGTCAAGACGAGACGCCATCCCCTCGGAGTCGTCGCTATCACCATCGTCGTCTCCACCGTCATCCTCACTAGGGGATTCTTCTTCGGGCTCCCCCCTCTGCCTGGACTTAGCTCGACGCGCCTCTAGCACTTGGCGGTCGAGATTCTTCTTCCTTTTTCCTTTCTTCTCAGAGTCCTTGGCGGACTTCAGTTTCTCGGCGGACTGGCGCCGTTTGTCACGGTCGGCCTCGTCCTCCTTTACTAGAGGCCTCGAGGACCGGACATCAATCCGTCCCTACCAGAACAAAGATAGGCTTAAAAAGGGATCGAAAGAAATCCAGAATCGGAGCTGTGTACGAGAAAAGAGCATACCAGATCGATCGAGCCCGCATCAGGCCTCATGGGGAAGCCGTTAACATGCTCCAGCTTAAAATCACCGGCGATGGCCGCCCTGACCCGGGCCACAACCTCATCGTCTGCCGGAGCCTCATTGGACATCCGGCACGCCTCGAGGTCCCGGGACGAAACGCCTGGGCCCATCTCGTCCATCCTCAGCGGAAGAGACATCAATGGGAGAACCCTTCGATGATGGACGGCCGAGAGTACGAGAGCGGCGGACAGGCCCTCCAAGCGAAGCTTCTTCAAGGCATCGAGGAGGGGGTCGAGCCGCGACTGATGGGCTTGGACGACGCCGTATGTCCAGTCCGCTGGACGCTCCGTGATCAGGCGATCGATGTAAGCAGGTAGGAAATCGTCGTCATTCCGCAGATAAAACCACTGGGAGTCCCAGCCGGCGTGGTTAGTCGACAATCCCACTGGGATGTACTCGCGCGGCCTCTCCATCTTCCCCGTCTTCAGCACGAGGTTAAGGCATCCCGCCCGCACAGGCTTCCTCACGCCAGTGGTCTCGATGGGGGCGTTGAAGAGCTCGCCCCTATAGAGGTGGAGCCACAGCTCCTAGTGGGGCATCATCCCCAGATAGCCCTCACACACCGCGGCGAAGACCGCCGCGATGGTGATGGTGTTTGGGGAGAAGTGCTGGAGCTCCACCCCATAATGGAGGCAGAGCGCCCGCATGAAGCGGCTCGGAGGAGCGCCCAGGCCGTGGCAGTGGAACTTGGCGAACGACACCACGTAGCCCTTGGGTGGCTGGGGCTCCCTGTGGTCCGCTGGCTGCGCGATCCACTCCGGCGACGACAGCGAGGTGCGGTGGTGCAGGAGTCCCTCCCTCTCATGCTCTAGCAACCGACGCTCCGTCATCGACGACGGGCGCCAGTCGTCAGTGGCAACGAGTCTCACAGGCATCTTGGCCGGAAGGATGGCGGATTCGCTACTGCTCGAGGGGGTGTGCGCGCGCGTAAGATGGCAAGAGAACTCAGACAGCAAGAGAGCAAAGGCAAGAGGGAGGAAGGCGGATGGAAGAACGCCGGCGATGCCACAGGATATTTATAGGCCGCGGTCCACCAACGGATAGATCCGATAAAAGAGGTAACCCCCCCATAAATGCGCCGCCTAACGGTCCTTTTTTCCGCCTCACAGATGGGACGCTCCGAATTCCACGCTGGAACCAAGTCGCAACGGCTCCCACCTGAAAAGGCGCGCCCAACGGGTAAAAAGGCGAACCGCCACGGCCTCTTCCTTCCCTTGTAAGCCAAGGAACGCACCCATGAAAGCCTCAAGAGGTCGCAGGCTGACCCACCGAAAGGGTTCGACAGCCGATCTCGAGCACCAGAGTCAGGGATCCCCAGCGAGTGGTCAAAAATCGAGGCCCGCCTCGAAGACTCGCAGGGGATGTCCAAGGTAGGGTCGAGACAGTCGAGAGGAATCCCCCTGACGGGAGGCATCGAGCCGCTGGACTCTATCGAACGAGGCCAGTATCCCCGACCACGTCGACCCCGCTTTATGAGAACGCCTCCGGGCTGCAGCTGACCCCCTCAAAAGGGGCACGGGTTCTCACTTGGACTACCCGTTAGGAACTCAAATCTAGGGTGGATGACGCTCGCTCTATCGAGAGTACGTCGAAACCTCCGCACAAAACGAGCCAATCAGAACCTTCCACCACTGGTGTCGACAGCGTTTCTGTGAATCAGGCAATATAGCCCTCGAAGGAGTCAAAAACTCCTCCAAGGGCTCGGGGGCTACCCCCGCGGGGTTTCTTGCGCGCCCCCACGGAAATTCGACCAAGGAATACAGTCTCCACTCGAGCGCCAGCGCTCAAATGGAGACTCGAGGGCTACTGTCGAGGCTATCAGTAAGGGGTATCCTAACTGATGCACATAACGAGATTACCCGTACGCAGATCGAGGCCTCCAACTCGACGCTCTAATCAGTCATACATACAGTCATCGACGGCCGTGGCCTCGAGGACGGAAAAGGCGTCGAGCGAATCGCACAAGGGACGAGTGCCAACTACCGTCGAATACGGAAATAGGCTCGAGCGAACCAGGAGGCGTCGAGCGGAAGGACACCGCCCGCCGCTTGACACGCGCACGAGAACCCAGACATTTAATGCGCCTATCGCTTTCCCACCTAACACGCCAGTCACGGGAAGCGTGATGGGGAACAGGCACCCGTCCTGTCATTCTTTTTGCAGCCTTCCCCACCAAATGACCCGGAGCGTGTCAGGACGCGGGAAGCCGGGATGGAACGTCTAGTCAGGACCCCCTCGAGACGCCAAAAGTCAATACTCTAGATAGCAAGGCGCTACATGGCGTCCGACCCTCGACCAGACGTGTTTCCTTCCTGGGGAAGGGTTGGGCGTCGACTGACGGCACTGCCACCACTCTGACGTATAAGCTGCCATGACGTACAGGCATGCAACGGACAAGCCGGTCCAAGACGGCGTGCAGAGCGGGATATAAGGGCATGCGTAATCATCATCAAGCTACTAGGACGGGACGGCTCGAGACCACGCCGGTACGGAGGCCTCGAGTAGGTCAGCGCGCCATACCTCTATCGACCCCTACTTTGACACCTATACATGTACCCTAGGTCTCTCCTTGGAACTATAAAAGGGGAGACCCAGGAACGAACACGGGACATCAGGCAACACAACACCCACACGTAGAGGAGTCTCCAAACTCCATCCCAGTTCATACGCCCTTGTATTCGCCCCGGTACAAGCACTTAGGTGCAAGATAATACAAACTCCCCTCCCCCGCTGGATGTAGGGCCTTCTCTTGCCCGAACCAGGATAAATCTTTGTGTCTTCTTGCATCACCATCTGGAAAAGGGAGCACGCATACAAATTTTACTCGTTGGTGTGACCCCCCGTGGGGAAAACACCGACAATCAATGGCAACTAAGATGAACTTATGCCCTTTGCTTGATGGTGGGTAAATCTGGCTGATTAGATCAATAGCCCACCCCCGGAATGGCCAAGGCTTAATAATGGGATTCATAGCCGATGCGGGTGCCCTTTGAATATTACCAAACTTCTGACATCCTTGACATCCTTTGAAATATTTAAAGCAATCCTCGAGTATGGTCGGCTAATAATACCCGTTTCTCCTAATCATCCATTTCATCTTAAAAGCAGACTGATGCGCTCCACATACTCCCTCATGAATTTCGCCCATCAAACTTTTGGCCTCATCATCACCTTAGCACTTGAGAAGAACTCCATCTATAGTTTGATAATACAGTTCATCCCCAAGGAGCACATACTTGGTAGCTTGGAACCTGATACGCCTCTCAACCTTCTTAGACAGATCTTTTAAATATTCAATGATATCCTTTCTCCAATCATCGGCAACGATTGCCGATAACATGATTAATATGGGTTGATACCCCGAGGCATGCTGAGCCAACCGATTAACCTCGCCATTATGTAATCGAGGAACATGCTCTAATCGGAAATCCTTGAATTCCTTTAATAGTTGCATACTTTTTTCATAATAGGTTATCAGGACCTCGCTTCGGCGTTCATAAATTCCAGCCAATTGATTCATGACAAGCATAGAATCACCGAAGATTTCAACAGCATCAGCACGAACTTCTTTTAACAATTCCAACCCTTTGATCAAAGCTTGGTATTCAGCTTGATTATTTGTTGACGTGGCAACAATCGGCAAAGAGAACTCATACTTCCTTCCCTGAGGGGAAATTAGTACTATGCCGATTCCTGCCCCCGGTCACACGTAGATCCATCAAAGAAGAGCGTCCAAGGAACAATTTCCAAAGTCTCCACTACGCCGCAATGTTGAGTCACAAAATCGGCCATAATCTGCCCTTTAACTGCCTTAGCCGATTCGTAACGTAGATCAAATTTCGATAGCGCCAAAATCCATTTGCCAATCCTACCACTCATAATCGGCATAGACAACATGTATCGGACTACATCATCTTTGCATATAACAGTGCATTCGGCCAATAGCAAATAGTGCCTCAACTTAATACATGAAAAGTATAGGCATAAACATAATTTTTTAATTGCCGAATACCTGGTCTCAGCATCAATCAGTCTTCTACTTAAATAATAAATCACACGCTCCTTCCCTTCAAATTCTTGAATCAAAGCCGAACCGATAACCATCCCATCGGTAGAAAAATACAATTTGAAAGGCTTCCCCTATTGACGTGGAATTAGAACTGGAGGATTTGATATATAATTCTTGATTTCATCCAAGGCTGATTGTTGCTCTTTTCCCCACACAAACTCTTGATCGGCCTTCAATTTAAGTAAGGGACTGAAAGCATGAATTTTACCAGACAAATTGGATATAAATTGCCTGATAAAATTTATCTTGCCGATCAGAGACTGGAGTTCAGTTTTGTTGGTAAGAGCAACTATTTTGTTGATGGCATCAATAGATCTCCTACTAATATCAATTCCTCTCTGATGCACCACGAAACCAAGAAATTGTCCTGCCGATACACCAAATGCACACTTGTTAGGATTCATCTTTAAACCATGTTTCCTTGTGCACTCCAACACCTTTAGCAGATCAGCAAGATGCTTTGTGAAATCCCCAGACTTAACACTACTACAGAATGAGGCATTGGTCGATGCCCAAAATGGCCAAAAACCTCAGCCTTTTTGCGGCCCGGGGTTAAAGACCCCTTTAGCACCGGTTTGTAACAAGAACCGGTGCTAAAGGGTCCTGCCCAACGGCTACTGACAGGTGCTGTCGGGACAGGAACCCTTTAGCACCGGTTGGTAATACAAACCGGTGCTAAAGGGTCCCCTTTAGCACCGGTTGGTAACACAAACCGGTGCTAAAGGGTCCCCTTTAGCACCGGCCAGCGCCACGGGCCGAGGCAAAGCCTTTAGCACCGGTTTGTGTTACAAACCGGTGCTAAAGGGTGACCCTTTAACACCGGTTTTGTCCCTGAACCGGTTCTAAATGTCCGGTTTATAGGCCGGATCCCTCCTCCTCTCTGCCCATTTGAAACCGAGAGCACCATTCACCATTGTTGTTCTTGGAGCTTCTTCTTCCTCATTTGTTCTTCATCTCCGACGCCCATTGTTGATCTTCTTCGACTCCGTCATCGTTTCTTCGTGTTTGGAGGTGACTAACTTTTGTCTTTCTTGTCTTTTTCATGTTGTTTTTGGCTTGCAATGTTCCCATTATTTTTAGCTCAAATCGACGTTGTTATTTTGAATCATTCACATGAATTAGTATCCATATATATATATATATCATATTTCATGGTTGACCTAGTATTAATGTAGTTTGCAAGAATGAATTATAGTATCTTTTTATGATCTTAGAAAGTAGGATAGTTCAAATTAATTGGTTTGTTAATATCACTTGATTTATTTTTATTACTACATATAATGTCCATTGTATCATATATGTTTACTACTAAATGTGGAATTTATAATTGTTTAAAAATTGAGTATGGATAGTAGATGGCAACCGTGACCGGGTCTTCGGTCTCTCAACGGGTTCAAAAGCGATACCGTCCGGAACTCCCTCTCATTACTTGTGGCAAGTGTGGGCAGAAGATTTTGATGGAGTACAAAGTGTCGAAAGAGGGAGTAAAGAAGGGTCGTATATTCTACAAGTGTCCGGATCGTAATGTGAGTTATTTCCAGACATTTGCTTATATATGTGCATATTTTTTTAAATGATATTAATTAAACTTTTGATTCTCTCTTTTAATTTTAGTGGGACGGTACTGGTGGATGTACAGGTTGGTACTGGGAGGAAGAATACATTGAACACATTGAGAAATCTTTTGCATAGGTGGTTGAGGCTGAAGGTGGTGAGGCAGTGAGCCGACGAAAGAAGTTCAATGATGTTGATCAAGCGAATGATCTATCTATTATAGTTGGGATCGGACGCAAACTAATTATGTTGCTTAAGTGCATTTTAGTTTTGGTTTTTTTAGTGCTAGTTCCGATTGTATTTGTTGTAGCCAAGCTTTCCTAAATTAATCAACTATGTGTCTTAGACATGTTGTGCAATAAGATGAGAAACTATATGTGTGCATGGTTTTCATAATATATATGTTATATTTAATGCAGATGGTAACACGTAATTGGATGTATAATGCCGATCGGCGCTCCGAAGAGTTCATTAATGGCGTGCACTATTTCTTAAGTGTGGCCGAGACAAATAAGAGGGACGGTTTCATGTGCTGTCCATGTGCCGTGTGCAAGAATTTGACGGAATATTCTAAAACTCTTCATTCACACTTATTAAAGTCTGGTTTCGTACCAAACTATATTTGTTGAACCAAACATGGAGAAAGCGGGATTATAATGGATGAAGGTGAAGAAGAAGAAGAAGAAGAATTGGACCATGCCAATATTATTGCTCAGTACGGTGGCTTCAATGATGTTGCAATGGGAGGAGATAATGAAGAAGAGGTAGCGGCAGAAGATGATTGGGGCGATGATGCTTTTGGTGATGCCATCCGTGATGCACAAAGAGAATGTGAAAGTGATAAAGAGAAAGCCAAGTTCAAGCGCATGCTAGAGGACCACAGGAAATCGCTATATCCCACCGCTGAAGAGGGGCAAAAAAAGCTGGGTACCACACTGGAATTGCTGCAATGGAAGGCAAAGAATGGTACATCTGACAAGGCATTTGGGCAGTTATTGAAGATCATAAAAAAGATGCTTCCAAAAGGCAACGAATTGCCCACCACTACGTATGAAGCAAAACAGGTTGTCTGCCCTTTGGGATTAGAAATCCAGAAGATACACGCATGTCCTAATGACTGCATCCTCTACCGTGGGGAGGAATACGAGAATTTGGATGCATGTCTAGTATGTAAGGCATCAAGGTATAAGATTAGATGAGATGATCCTGGCGATGTTGAGGGTGAAGAACGTCATAGGAAGAATATTCCTACCAAGGTTATGTGGTATGCACCTATAATACCACGATTAAAATGTCTCTTCAGAAATAAGGACAATGCAAAGTTGTTGCGGTGGCATAAAGAAGACCGTAAGATAGACAATATGCTGAGACACCCTGCCGATGGATCGCAGTGGAGAGCGATAGACAGAGAATTCCTAGATTTTGCAGATGATGCTAGAAACTTGCGGTTCGCCTTAAGTACAGATGGTATAAATCCTTTCGGTGAGCAGAGCAGTAGTCACAGCACTTGGCCAGTTACTCTATGTATCTACAACCTTCCTCCATGGCTATGCATGAAGCGGAAGTTTATTATGATGCCGGTGCTTATCCAAGGACCGAAGCAACCTGGCAATGACATAGATGTCTACCTAAGGCCATTAGTTGAGGAACTTCAACTTTTATGGAGCAAACCAAGAGTTCGCGTGTGGGATGAGTACAAACAAGAGCACTTTGACCTGCGAACATTGCTGTTTGTAACAATCAATGATTGGCCAGGTCTGAGTAATCTTTCAGGCCAGTCAAACAAGGGATATAATGCATGCACACATTGTTATGAAGACCATGATTGTGTATTTTTGAAAAAATGTCGAAAGGTCGTGTACATTGGCCACCGTCGGTTTCTTCCTGTGAACCACACAGTACGAAAGAAAGGCAAGCATTTTAAAGGCAAGGCAGACCACCGGACCAAACCTCTCAATTGAACTGGGGATGATGTACTCAAAATGGTCAAGGATGTAAAAGTGGTATTTGGAAAGGGACGAGACAGCGAACCTATTCCCATGGATGCTAAGGGACACGTACCCATGTGGAAGAAGAAATCCATATTTTGGGAGCTACCTTACTGGAATGTCCTAGAGGTCCGCAACGCGATCGATGTGATGCATCTGACAAAGAATCTTTGTGTGAACTTGCTCGGATTCATGGGTGTCTACGGGAAGTCTAAGGATTCACTTGAAGCACGGCAAGACTTGCAGCGCATGAAAGAACGAGACAACCTGCATCCAGAAAAGATAGATGATGGACGTCATTACTTAAGCCCTGCTAGCTACACTCTGAGCAAAGAAGAGAAGGAAAGCATGTTTGAATGTCTTAGCAGCATCAAGGTCCCATCTGGATTCTCCTCCAATATCAAGGGAATAATTAATGTGCTAGAGAAGAAATTCCTGAACTTGAAGTCCCATGACTGTCACGTTCTAATGACGCAATTGCTGCCGGTCGTTTTAAGAGGAATTTTACCTCCAAACGTACGTCTAGCCACCGTAAAGCTATGTGCATTCCTCAATGCAATTTCTCAGAAGGCAATCAATCCAGAGCAACTAGCTACTTTGTAGAATGATGTCGTTCAATGTCTCGTTAGCTTTGAGTTGGTGTTCCCTCCATTCTTCTTCGATATCATGACACACCTCCTAGTTCATCTGGTCAAAGAGATTCGTATTCTCGGTCCTGTGTTCCTACACAACATGTTCCCCTTTGAGAGATTCATGGGTGTCCTAAAGAAATATGTCCAGAGTCGTTCCCGGCCAGAAGGAAGCATTGCCAAGGGCTACAGAATAGAGGAGGTCATAGAGTTCTGTGTTGACTTTATTCCAAACCTTGACCCAATTGATCATGGCATGTCCTCACGTACAAAGGGTACGAGATAAATGGTAACACATTTTACACAGTTGGCCAAGATAAAAGGAGCACCAACCAAAATAGTGGTGTACGCGTGGATGCCACGGATCCAAATGGGAACAGACAAACATATTATGGACGCATAGAAGACATATGGGAACTAGTCTATGCAGCTAATTTTAAAGTTCCTTTGTTCCGGTGCCAATGGGTGAAGATGACCGGAGGTGGGGTAACAGTCGACTAGGACTATGGGATGACAACCGTGGACCTTAACAATAGTAGGTTCAAAGACGAACCATTCGTCCTTGCTGCAGACATGAGTCAGGTGTTCTATGTCAAAGATATGTCTACGAAACCAAAGAGAGGAAAAAATGATGACCACTCAATCATCAATCAGCCAAAGCGCCACATTGTCCTTTCTGGGAAAAGAAACATTGTCGGAATTGAGGACAAGTCAAACATGTCAGGCGACTACGAAATGGATGATCGAATTCCGCCCTTCATAGTCAACAAAGACCCAAGCATTCTGTTAAACAATGAGGAAACTCCATGGTTACGGCAGGATCATAACCAAGGGTCATACGTCAAGAAGAAGTTCACTGTTGTGTCGGCTTGACTTTGTATGAAACTATATTTGAGAATTGTGAATTTTGATGTGTGTAACAAACTTTGTATTTATGACTTTGTATTCATGACTTTTCCAATTGTAAGAGATCATCAAATGCAAAAATTGTCATGACTATATGTGTCAATTGTGGATTTTCAACTACACCTTCCCAAAACTTTGTGAAATGCAAAAATGGTCTATATATGAAATGTAGATTTTGATGAGTGGAACAATATTGGTATTCATGACTTTTCCATTCGAGACCATCTAGGGTTCCGAAACCGCTGTGTGGCTATGAATTCTCTGAAAATGTAGAATTCAGTGGTTCAAACTTTTCCAAAAGAAAAGTTGACCATTAGACAAAATATAGAACTTGATGAGTTTAACAAACTTTGTATTCATGACTTTTCCATTTGGGACAATCTAGGGTTCGGTCAAAGGGTGTTTTTGTAAAAACCAATGCTTTGACTTTGGTCAAACTTGGTCAAATGGCCCATTTGATTACTTCAAATGAAAAAAGTTTGAATACAAAGTTGTTAGAGATCATCAAGATCTATATTTTATATATTGTCCATTTTTTCATTTGGTTAATTTTGAGCCAATCCTAATCACATTTCTATAAAATCCAAGACGGCTTTTGGTCAAACTTGGTCAAATAACAAACTAAATTACTTAAAATGAAAATATTTTGAATACCAAGTTGTTAGATATCTTCAAGATCTAAACTTTTTATATACACAACTTTTTCATTTGAGAAAGTTTAAGTTAACAGTACCCACCAATTCTTGAATCTCACACAAACTATATGAAACTATATGTGTCAATTGTGGATTTTCAACTACACCTTCCCAAAACTTTGTCAAATGCAAAAATGGTCTATATATGAAATGTAGATTTTGATGAGTGGAACAATATTGGTATTCATGACTTTTCCATTCGAGACCATCTAGGGTTCCGAAACCGCTGCGTGGCTATGAATTCTCTGAAAATGTAGAATTCAGTGGTTCAAACTTTTCCAAAAGAAAAGTTGACCATTAGACAAAATATAGAACTTGATGAGTTTAACAAACTTTGTATTCATGACTTTTCCATTTGGGACAATCTAGGGTTCGGTCAAAGGGTGTTTTTGTAAAAACCAATGCTTTGACTTTTGTCAAACTTGGTCAAATGGCCCATTTGATTACTTCAAATGAAAAAAGTTTGAATACAAAGTTGTTAGAGATCATCAAGATCTATATTTTATATATTGTCCATTTTTTCATTTGGATAATTTTGAGCCAATCCTAATCACATTTCTATAAAATCCAAGACGGCTTTTGGTCAAACTTGGTCAAATGACAAACTAAATTACTTAAAATGAAAATATTTTGAATACCAAGTTGTTAGATATCTTCAAGATCTAAACTTTTTATATACACAACTTTTTCATTTGAGAAAGTTTAAGTTAACAGTACCCACCAATTCTTGAATCTCACACAAACTATATGAAACTATATGTGTCAATTGTGGATTTTCAACTACACCTTCCCAAAACTTTGTCAAATGCAAAAATGGTCTATATATGAAATGTAGATTTTGATGAGTGGAACAATATTGGTATTCATGACTTTTCCATTCGAGACCATCTAGGGTTCCGAAACCGCTGCGTGGCTATGAATTCTCTGAAAATGTAGAATTCAGTGGTTCAAACTTTTCCAAAAGAAAAGTTGACCATTAGACAAAATGTAGAACTTGATGAGTTTAACAAACTTTGTATTCATGACTTTTCCATTTGGGACAATCTAGGGTTCGGTCAAAGGGTGTGTTCATCAAGATATATATTTTTATATTATAAATAGATTTTTTATTTGATGAAAACTATACCCTACTAGCAAATCGAGTAATAAATAACAAAAATAAAAATTTTAACGTCAATATGATGTGAAAAAAGATTTCTAGTTGATTGGATATAGTTTTTGTAAATTTATTGGAATAATATATTTTTGCATTAACAAAATACTAAACATTTCTTACAAAATCATTGCAAATTATAAAAATATAGTAAGATATTTAAGGTTAAAAATTTTCATGTGTACATTAAAAAAATTACAATATATGTCACTGTTTAAAAAATATTATGCAAAATATTTAATTTACTATACAATTTACAATATAAACTGTATATATAAACAATTGAAAAACCCTAAAGTAAAAAACAGGGCCTTTAGCACCGGCCCATAGTGGGAACCGGTGCTAAAGGGTCCGCCCCTATTTAAGTCATGGGCGCCCCTGGATCTGAGCAGTTCTTCGTCTTCGTCGAGTTCATCGTCTCCAGCGCCGCCGCCCGTTCATCTGCCCACGCGCGACCTCGCCGATCTCCAGCCGCCGTCCCCAGCGCCGCCGCGGCCAGCTCCGGCCACCAGCGCCGCCGCCGCGGCCACCATCTCCAGCCGCCACCATCTCCGTCCACCGATCGCGAACTCCGGCCGTGTCTCAGATCTACATCCTCTACGTATACACTAAATCGATCTCCAACAGTTTATATATATAATCTGCAAAATGATGAATGAATGTATATTAGTTTTTAGTATAAAAATATATATATATATATATATATAATCTGTAGAATGAAAGAATGTATAATAGTTTTTAGTATAGTATATATATATATAATCTGCAGAATGAAATGTATATTAGTTTTTAGTATATTATATATATATATATATTAGTTTTTAATTAGTATATTAGTATAAGTGTAGTGTTGACCTGGTATTATAAATTATATTATGCTAGTATATATTTGTAATATATTAATATTATTCTTGTATTATTATGTAGTATTATTTTTTTAGTATATTATTTGTAGTATTATTTTTTAGTATATATTTGTAGTATATTATTCTTGTATCATATATATGTATATATATATATATGTATATTATATATTTGTATATATATATGTATATTATATATATATATGTGTATGTATATATTGTATATATATGTATACATATATATATGGTGTTTTGATTTGTAGTATTATTTTTTTTAATATATTACTCTAGTATATATAGTATGTATGTATGTATGTATGTATGTATGTATGTATTATTTTTTGTATGTATATATGTATTATTTTTTGTATGTATGTATATATTATATTTGTAGTAATATTTTTTAGTATATATTTGTTGTATATTATTCTTGTATCATATTTTATGTTCTAGTGTTTTGTATATATTATTGTTTGTACTATATTATTCTAGTATTGTTTTTTATTCTAGTGTATTACTTGGCTTAAAAGATTCTAGTATTATTTTTAGAGCACTCCAACACTTTCATTTGTAGTAGTACTAGTAGTAGTATATAAGTCTCTAATATATATTCTAGTAGTGTTTAGCCACCAAATTTATTCTAGTAGGGTTTTGTATATATTATTGTTTGTACTATATTATTCTAGTATTGTTTTTTATTCTAGTGTATTACTTGGCTTAAAAGATTCTAGTATGTGGCCAAGAAATCTCTAGAGCAGCAGAGAGACTAGTCCGTGCACGAGAGGCGGTTCAGTCTGGTGAGTTCAGGCCTAACAGGGAGAAGGATGAACTCACCTATGCGCTTGAAAATCCTGAGCACGGTGGGCGTATGAGAGGCTATGGGGCAGTTCCGTGGCTGTAATCATTCCAAGCCGATCAAGATACCTACAGAAGCCGCCAGAGAAAGAAGGATGAGGAGGCAGAGCGGATCCGCCGCCTACAAGCTTTTGTTCTGCAGTCAGAAGAGCGCGAGAAAGCTCGTGAAGAATGGATGCAGGCAGAGATTCAAAGGCAAGTGCAAGCAGCACGTAGTCAAATGACGAAAGGGCAAGGTACATCACAGCCTGAGGTCAATGTTAGCCCCCCAGGCCAGTTGAAAAGCAGCTGCGCATCTACGGAAGTACCAACCATTCAGGATGACACGAAGCTACACTTCTCCGTGGATGATGTCACAGAGGCTTTTACTACCTGTGAGCTGCATGTACCAGGTGGGAATGCAAGCGAAAAGGTAGCTATCGCTGTTGTCAACACTATCGACCGAACGAGAACTCCAAGAATCCATAATCGTCCAGTACCTGCTGGATATGCTAGCGTCTCGGTTGATAGGGTTGAGAAAGGTTGTGGCAATGTGCCTCTAGACATAGAAGGGGAGACGGAGAGAAGACCTTAGGTGAAGCTGAGAAGACATTTATTTGTTGGCGCAAGCGCTTCATAATTATTCCTCAACATAGGTTTGTGTGTGATTTTACTTCTTATATTATTTATTATGTATTGAAATTAAAAAAAAGTTTGCTCACAAAAAATTGTAATTGTTTACTTTGCAGGGACTCCTCCAACCTAAGTCTAGTTCTCTCCCCAGCGCATCATAGTGCTGCGGGCGGTGACAGTGCTGGATCTCCTCCAACACCTGCGGCGGCCACACCGACCCCGCCACCGCCTCCACCACGGTCTCCACCTCCTCCACCGAGGTCTCCAACTCCTCCACCGCCTACACCGCCCTCTCCACCGAGATCTCCAACGCCGAAAAGATCGGCCCCACCACCTCCACCGCCTGCACCGCCCTCTCCAAAGAGTGCACGGTCGGTCCCCTCGCCTCCAAAGCGAGGTAGTCAGAAGCGGTCCACCCAAGAAGGACCGAAGTCATGGGTCCTGTAACAGAACCGACCAAATTATAAGAGATTAAGCCTAACGGATACCATTTGCATAGTCAACCCATCAGGCTTAAGCCCATATAATCCCGGTAGTCCGTGAAATCTCGAAGGATTTCAAACCACACATCGCACAACAGCCAAGATCGTAATAAGTTTAGCGGTCGCCATCCACAAATACATCCAGATTACAACATTCATAAAATACATCGGAGTTCTTAAAATTATTACAAACCAAGTTCTTCAAGTAGCAAAAGCTTCATAGTTCGAAAATACAACACACACACTTAGTCTAATACAGTGCCATAGTTCGGTCATTCCCACAAAAGCAAAAGAGGAGACGGAGTGACCATCGCCCTTGGTCTAGTCATCACCCATGGCTGGGTACAGACAGAGGATGCAATAACCATAGTACATTTGACCATCTGCAAAACAACATGGGAGTAGAACCCTGAGTATGAGAAGGTACTCAGCTAGACTTACCCGTCATAAACTTTAAAATAAAGACTCTTCAAGGATCATGAAGGCTATATAGTGGGGTAGCTGACAACCATTTTGCAAAACCACAGGATTTTACTATCATAACCTACATAAATCTTTCTTCTTTTAATTTGCTCAAGTTGAAAGTATCATTACCTATTATCTAGGTTTGCGCCTGCACTATTACAATCAAGTATAGGGATATGATAGTACCTCATCATAGCATTCATAAACCATTTATCATTATAACCCAAGTGTTCCATAGTCCTTACTACGAGGACGAAGCTCATGTCAAGTGCTCACTATCCCGGAGCGATGGCGATTCGAATCGATTTCTAACCAGCTGGCGAGGTATTCCCCACACAAACCACACTCACTGATCAAGTGAGCTACAGATCACTGTATTACACTATCCAGGACTAAATCGCGGGTTCGGCAGGCACCCCCAGTACCCGACGACCGTTCCGGCGACCAAGGTATCCAAGGTATACCAAGGTTGCGCGCCACGCCCTCGTCGTTCTCCTCAACCATCACCAATACAGCGCATGGCGGCTCGATTCCCGGCCCGGATAGTGTTCAGGCTTCGCGGTCGGAACGACTTATCCTTCCAGCTAAGTGTGGGGCATGCGTTCAACATGACAAGAGGGCCGTCAACGATCCGTCCTTAATCGACACAGGCAGGGGCACTATGGTCAACCCACCATAAGACCCTGCCCGGTCTCCAATTCCATTCCACACTTGGTTATTCTTTTCCCAAAGCAACCACTGCTTAATCAAGCAGGTATCCACCTATATCTCGCAGGTGACCGGAAATCACCCAACTTCTACCGGACTAAGCAAGCTAAGCATCGACTCCGTACCTATCTACATAGGACAAGGTAGATAAATGAGGGGTGATATCAAGGAGTACCAATGCATCAACGGTATCAACCAACTCCTATCACTTAGATGCAGTAATATAGAACAGGCATAACATATCCTGTAAGTTAGTGAGAATAGGGAGACATAGAATGCTCCGGGGCTTGCCTTTCTCAAACGTGCTGGGTCGGTGATTCGGACACTCCTGTAGTTCCTCTCCGGACTCCTGTGCTTCCAGAGTTTCCTGCTCCTGAATCTCCTCTGGCTCCTCAGGTCCCACCTCGTTCTCCTGCGAGCCTGTATGATGCATGTGTGCTCATGAGTGGAGTGCGAGATGCTCGAGTGGATGCTTGTATGAGAAAGTACCAAAGGGTCATGACATGATGCGTAGGCGATTTAATTGGTCATGCTCTTTACAAGGTAGTCAACATCATCCAAGAGTAAGCAATTGGATTAAACATCTAGTGCATTCTCTTCTACTATTATTTTTCAAGTGTGACCAGCAACCCACAAGTTGCTTCAAAGATACACCAAACCCAAACTTATTCTATTTAACCTATACATAACAATTCATAATTTTCTTTATTCATTTCTAGGCCATCAAAAAAAATTGCATGCAGTTCTGTTCATCAATAAATCCCACAAAAATTACAGGAGACTATCAGTCAAGCATAAAGTCTACTGTAAATTTTTCATAATTTTTGGATACTTATTTTGAGCTACAAAAATCACAAGATTATTACATAAAGGCAATTACAATTACTCTACTGTGGTGTAAGTGTCAAACAGCAGATTTCATATTTTTACAATTTGTCTAATATCATAAGAAACATCCACAAAAATTTCCAGATTAATTGCATCATCCAAATTTTTATTAAAAATCATAAACCACTGCCATGCAAGCATTTAAATCACTATAAATTCATTTATACACCAAATAATGTGTAGCAGTATTTTCCCAGTGAGTTAACATACATGCAGAGCCAACAAATCAAGTTTCACATTTTTCTGAACCATATATTAGTTACTATGCATTTTCCAACTTTAGCAAAAACATGGATTAAATATATTCATACAGAAAAGTTACTTAAACATGACATGCAATTACATAAAGCTGTAGATCTGAAAATATAGAGTACACCAGAATTTATTTCACAATTTTTGGAGCTATAATTCTCAAGATATGGATTTTAGAACATTTAAATCATTTTCTGGAAAAACCTTTAAAACGGAAAACGACTTAAAACGCTAAGCGCACCCAGATTCAAACCCTTGGAATCACTGACAGGCGGGACACGCGGGTCAGATGACCCCACTTGTCATCCACCCCGTGACTCCGCGGCCAAGGATCGGCCGGAATCTCGCCGCCGGTGAGGTTTCCGGTGACACCGGGAACACCTACGGCTTCGCGAGCACAAGACGAGTCCGACCGTGCCCTTTTTGGCACCGAACGAGCACCGGAACTACCTCGCCGTCGCGAATGGCGGACGCGGCGGCGCTGCTCGCCGTGGTCCGGCCGTTTCACGGCGGTAGAGCGTAAGCTAACGACGGGGAAAGGTGCGCAAGGCCAAGGCGAATCCAACGCACCTACGAACGCAAGCAGAGACAGAGAGGAGAGGGAGAACCGCGCGAGCCGAGAGGTCGCTGGAGCTCCGACTCACTCCGGTGAGCTCTATCGGGCACGCGGGGCTCACCGAGCGCGGAAGAGCGCGAGCACGCGACGCGGGAGGACGAGGCGGAGCCGATGGTGGTCGCGGAGTGGAAGAAGAAGGCCGGAGCTAGCCGGGAGAGGAGCTCCGAGCCGTCAGCGACTATGGCGTGCGGCGGAGCGGCGACTGCTGCGCGCGAGCGAGCGGAGGGGCGAGAGCGCAAGTGGAGGAGCGCAAATGGTAGCGGGGGCAGCGGCGGACGCGGCCGGGGGCTCCTGGTGGCCGACCAGGGCGTCTCCACGCTGCCGCATGCCCGCCACGCGGCGGCTAGGCTCTGCCGGCGCGCCACGGCGGCACGGCGAGGCCGTCCGCGCGCGGACGCGGCGCGGGCGCTGGCACTGGCGCGGGGAAGGGGAGAGCGCGGGCGGGCCGGGCCGGCTTCGGCCAGCGGGCCAGAAGTGAGGCCGCGGCCTGCTAGCGCCCCCTTTTCCCTTTTCTATTTTTTTTTTGAATTTCCTTTCTCCAAATCCTTTCTAAATTCATTTGGACCCAGTAAAAATCATTTTCACCTCTTGCTTCAAAAAACAAAGTTGTTCCAAAACAAAAACCCTACAACTTTGTTTTAATGAGCAAGACCAAACTCCCAACAGAATTTGAATTACAAATTAAAACTAGTTCTAGGTTTCCAAATAAATTCATTTTGGGGATTTTTGTATAAATTCCATTTCTCAAATTCTATAGCTCCAAAAATTGCACAAAAATATTCTTAATTCTTCTTACACATAAATCAACCTAGTTTGAATATTTCACATTTTTAGAAGCAAGCATCATATTTTTAGCGTAATTAAAACACATGAAATAAAGCTCATGATGCTATGCTTGATGCTTATGCATGTTGTGATAGGGCTAAATGCATGCTTAGCACCTAGGGTGTTACAGGTCCCACCTCCAAAGAAGGCTGCCTCAGCAAAGAGAGCTAAGACGCCAGAAAAATTACCTTATGAAAAGAGTGAAGAGGAGGTAATTGCTACATCCAAAGCTGAGGTCAAACAATTTTTTGATAAATTGAAGGAGGATAGGAAAAAACGGCTTAACCCAGAAAAGCCGTACTTTTATGTAAAGCCATCGGAACTGAGGCAGAAGGTGGCGGACCATCAAAAGAAGCAACGCGAAGCTCAGAAAAAAGCCAGCACTTTCGGACTATGAGGGGTCTCTGGTCAAGTCTTCACAGCCTAAGAAGAGAGTAGGAAAGGGGGTCCCACAGATCGGAGAAGTATCAAAACCGGTGCCCCCTTTGATTGTGCCAAATCAATACGACTCAAATGAAGGCTTGATGCCAAAGAAATCCTTAGCGTTGTCTGAGCTAGACTTGCTTGAGCGTTACTTTGGACAGAGCGGTTTAAATATGGAACCGCCATTCTTGGATGCCAAACATTTGAAAAAGCTGAGGTAGTTGATCAATGGAGGGCAAGATATGAACCGGGCAGGAGTCTATTCGACCCTAAGCGTTTACACGAGCTCAGCACACAAATGTTTGCAATAAACAAATGGTGCATTGAGGCATCTAAAAGGGGAGAGAATTGGATTTCTGTTCGTATTAGACAACATAACTACTTCCGTGGAGATGACCTCATATACGTGCAGCTCGAAGAATTGCACCAATTATGTCACCTCGACGCTCTCGACAAATCTCTTGTTAGCTGCTTTTGTCTGTAAGTATTTTTTTCTTTTTATTATACTTCTAACTTTTTTAATTACATGTATATAATCCTTACACACTTAGGATTTGTATGTATATATGCAGGCACCAAATGAGAGAGCTTAGAATGAGAAATGACAATAGTATTGGGTTCGTTGACCCTTATAATGTTTTCAAGGCTCCGCAGGCAGTGTGGATAGCAGATCATGAGACAGAAATCTACACCAATCTTATGAGGTTCTTTGTGAACCAAAAAGAAAAACAAAAAATACTCTTCCCCTTCAACTTCGAGTGAGTTATATAGTTATTAAGTGGATGCATATTTTATTTTATATTATAGGACTGACTATATATATATATATATGTGTAAACAGCTTTCACTGGATACTCATGGTCATTGAAATTCCCAAGAACCGGTTGATAATCTTTGACTCAATGAGAAAACCACAAGAAAATTATCAACAAATGGTAAACATTATTCAAAGGTACGTAATGTCGATCTCAGCTACAAAAATATCATAATATGACTCTGTAATTATTAGTTCACGATCCACAATGGTTGTGTATAGGGTTTGAGAAAGATTCATTGACCGTGAACGTCTCCGTGGATGTAAAGCGCCGCTTAACATAATACATCCACAAGTAAGTTCTACTAGCTAACAAACTTTCGCTAACTTTTAGCCTTCTTATTGTCGTGGTCGTGAATATTTTTATATATATACCGTACAGTGGTGTTTAAGACAAGAAGGGTGAACAATCTATGTGCATATTACGTGTGCAAATTCATGATGGCACAAGTCTATCAAACACCCACAGAGACGCTCAGATTACGTTACATGTCTCTTTTCATTATCTCTTGAATTATATTGAATAACTTAGATAACTAATACCTTTTTTATTTATTTCAAATTAAAGACGGAATGGTTGAGGGAAAAGGTCCTACAACAAGACTGAATCAAAGCTATCCAAGAGACGATAGCAGGATTTCTTCGCGACCAAGTGATCAATCCAAACGGCGAGTTTCACTTCAACGGCAATGAAACTCTTATTTCAAACAACGATGATCATTTGTATCGTTTGTAGACATTGGGAGAAAAAACTCTATGTATATATGTGTTACGAATTTTGTACATATAAAACTATATATATATAAAGCTTTTTACATATCTATTTAATTTTTGATGTGGCCTATTCATTTTATTATAGACAAAGCTTAATTATTAAGCTAAGCCTATAATTTTCATTTATATATGCTTAATATGCGTGTAATATAAATATATTATTGTATTAGCAAAAACATGTATTGAAAAACCTATTATTATATATTATATAAAAACAATAAATAGAACCGAAGAAGTGAACCAAAAAAAAGAAACGGGTCCTGCAACGTGGCAGCCCTGGCAGGACCCTTTAACACCGGTTGGTATTACCAACCGGTGTTAAAGGGGGGGCTTTAGCCCCGGTTACCCGAACCGGGACTAAAGGGTGGGCCTTTAGTCCCGGAAGGACAGCACCGGCTCGGGAACCGGGGGAACAGGCCCTTCTCAACCGGTGCTAATGCCCGAACGTGTGGCAGTGTAACCACCACATCATCAATGTAAATTTCCACCAGCTTGCCGATGAACTCATGAAAAATAAAATTTATAGCCCTCTGATAAGTTGCACTAGCATTTTTTAAGCCAAAAGTCATAACTATCCATTCAAACAGCCCAACATGACCAGGACATCTAAATGCGGTCTTTGGAATATCTTCTTCAGCCATGAATATCTGATTATATCCTGCAATGCCATCCATAAAGCTTATGATCCGATGTGTAGCCGCAGCATCAACTAGTAAATCGACAACCGGCATTGGATAACCATCCATCCGCGTAGCCTTGTTAAGATTCCTGAAATTAATGCAAACTCGAAGCTTCCCATTTTTCTTGTAAACTGGAACGACATTAGAAATCCATTCGGCATACCGACACTGCTGAATAAATTTAGCTTCGATAAGTTTAGTTATTTCGGCCTTAATATCATGAAGAATATTAGGATTACATCGACGAGCTGGCTGTTGATGTGGCCAAAATCCAGATTTGATAGGTAACCGATGTTCAACGATCGACGGTCTAAACTAGGCATCTCAGTATAATCCCAAGCAAAGCAATCTTTATATTCCTTTAACAAATCGGTTAACTGTTGCTTACACTCAGAATCTAACTTAGCACTAATAAACGTAGGTGTTGACACCGTTTTTGGACACGTATCCAGGATCGGTAGAGTGTGGATCGGCAAGACAGAGTAATAGTCACCGGTCTGCAGAAGGGTTGCCGATGAGGGCAGTTGCCGATGAGAAGACAGCTGGATATGGCTAAGTCCATGGATGGTGATGTGTTTATGCCAATGGCCAGGGTTAACTATTGCCGATGGGGAGTCTGCCGGCGACATGGAAGGAAGATTTGAAGGTTGCCGATTGATCCGTGGTGGTGTCCCAGTTTGTCACGGAAGGATAGTTTTATGTTTTCCTTAGTTATTTAAATTGTTTTGTACATGGATTTTGTTTAGATTTGGAATTCGAATTCTAGTCGTGTCTAGTTGTAGCTCTTTGAGCAGGGTATAAATGTAGACCCTGGGGCCTTGTAATCGGGACAATCAATCTATCAATCAATCAAACACAAGTTTTTACTCATATTCCAGCTCTACTTTTTCGACGACTTCGTCATATTTTCCTCTTATTATGAGTTCTTAGGAATTCGTCGACTTAAGCTCGGCGCATTCTCAATTTCCGCGTGAATACCTCTTGGCCGTGACATCCGGGCGCATCGCTGTTGTCGGGACCAAAGTATTTGAGTTATCACCTTTGCCGATAGTAAGGTCAAATCGGCTGGCACGCCTTAACGTTTAAATCGGGTATTAGCCCTTTGTGTTTGCAGATCAGCT
Organism: Sorghum bicolor; assembly: GCF_000003195.3. Classification (NCBI taxonomy): domain Eukaryota; kingdom Viridiplantae; phylum Streptophyta; class Magnoliopsida; order Poales; family Poaceae; genus Sorghum; species Sorghum bicolor. Next base: position 22,069,649 of record NC_012877.2, read on the forward strand.
TTTACATCAACACATCTTTTGGCACGCCCGGTGGGACCAGATTCAAGATCAAGATCAATATGTCGACTACTAAGTTTGATCAGGAGAACGTCATCCCCGTGACGGAAGCCAATCTCAAGGATGAGCAGAAGCAAGCTATTGTTAAAGCCATGGAGGATTACAAGCAGCAATGCTTGAGGTCCTTCAGCATAAACAGGATCGGCGAGGTGATCTAGAAGGAAGCACTGCTGATGCCTCGGTAGGTTACTTTTGATGCCAATCCTGGTAAACTTCAAGACATGGTTGATAATGCTATTAACCGTGCTTTGATCAACCAAGCTGGTGTGCTGTCCAATACGGTTTTCAATGCCGTGGCTAGAACTTTCAAAGAGGGACAGTTGCCACCAAATTATGTGGGCCCTTCTCATCATCATCACCGGTGGTCACAGCTCCACCGGCTGCTACAGCCGCTGCGGGTACCCAGACTACCGTTCCTCCAAGCACGTTGGGAGTTACTAATGTACAATCTACGCCGATGATGACTAATCTACCGACTTCAGATGAGCAGATTAAGCTTACTACAGATCTATTGGCATCGGCAATGTCAGGACCAGTTCTCCTCCTAACTGGTGGGGTTTTGGTATGCCCTCGGAGTACTCGTTGAAGACACCTGGCACATCTCAGACGGATGATATGAGAGGCAAGGCTCCTATGGCATCGGCACCTCCCAATATACCGATGAATCAGAGTCCCCAGTATACTACAACTACTACTGCAAGACCTTACACAGGGAATTCTCAAGCTCCAATGTTCCAGATGCCTAATGCATCGGCAGATTCAATGCTGATGCAACAGAGATTTATGACTCAGCCAGAGTATGTCAACTCAATGATCGTGCCCAATTACCAGTCATCGGCAGGCTCTATGCCGATGAATGCTAATAGTGGATGGCCTGAGCAGCAAGTCTTTCCACAAATGCCCCAACAGCATCATCAAGCTACAGGGTTCCAGCAAGGCCAGATCTACCCTGGGTTCCAAAATCAAGGGTTGCCCAATCAGCCGATGAATCTTGGGCAGCAGATCGGCGGGCAACAGTTTGGCGGGCAACAGGTCGGTGGTCAGCAGGTTGGTGGTCAGATGGCCAACCCAATGTTCCATGCAGATCGTGCACCGCACAGACACGTGGGAGCTTACCAGCAGGTGCCAAATCCACAACCGCCTCATCGGCAAGATGCCGATGCTTATTGGGCCGATAAGATTGCTGAAGTAATGAGAGACCAATTTGGGATAAAGCCCAAAGTCAACACTTACTCTTATCGGACACCGTATCCTCCCGCATATGATTTAATCCCGCTTCCAAATCGGTACAAAGTGCCAGATTTTACTAAGTTTTCTGGGCAGGACGATACATCAACCATGAAACACGTCAATAGGTTCATCATTCAATGTGGAGAAGCTGCTAACATGGACGAGTTGAGGGTTCGCTTGTTCTCGTCATCATTGTCTGGATCGGCGTTCACTTGGTTTATATCATTACCTCCCAACTCAGTGATTACTTGGGCCGATCTAGAGAAGCAATTCCACAAATACTTCTTTTCTGGAGTTCATGAGAAGAAGATCACCAATTTGGTCAAACTGAAGCAACGCAATGATGAATCGGTCGAAAGTTTTGTGCAGAGGATACGGGAAGTCAAGAACAAATGCTATGGTTTGGTTTTGGATGATCGGCAGCTAGCCGATTTGGCTTTCCAGGGCTTGTTGCCACATATCAGGGACAAGTATGCATCCCAAGAGTTTGAAAGCTTAAGTCATTTGGTGTAGAGAATTTTTGATCAAGATATCAAGCCTTTTGAGCCCAATAGAGCGTGGAATAAAAAGGTATCATTCGTCGATGAGGCAGCAAGCTCGGATTCTGAAGAGGAGCCAGTCATCGGCTTGGCAGAATGGGTGAAAAACAAGAAGCCGATGTCTTGCCCTTTCGGGCATAAAGAGCCAGAGAAGTTCGCGTTTGACATCACCAAGGCCGATAGGATACTTGACTTTCTACTTCAGGAAGGTCAGATCAAATTGTCACCCAATCATGTAATCCCATCGGCTGAAGTATTAAAAAGGATGAAGTACTGCAAATGGCACAATGCAACTTCTCACGACACCAATGAATGCAAAGTTTTCAGACAACAGCTGCAATCGGCTATAGAGTCTGGGAGGATCAAATTTGACAGCTCCAAGACCTAGAAACCGATGAAGATTGATCAGCATCCTTTCCCCACAAACATGCTAGATGCCAAGGGAAAGGCCAAGGTCTTGACGTCGGAAGCAGTTGAAAGAAGTGCATCGGTAGATCCTCAGCATCAGATCACTACTGCCGATGCGAAAGGAAAAGGCCTGATCCAGGAAGGGACTAACTCAGGAAGGCCTCCCCGATCTGGTATTGTGATAACTCACAGAAGGCCTCGGGAAACTTGGCAGCAGCGTGAAGATCGGTATCGGCGCCAGCAAGAGGACTATCGTCAGGAAGAAGAAAGACGCCGACAGGAGTGGAATCGGCATAGGGACCATTGGAATTGTCCGTTCTTCATCCATTGTTGGGAGGAAAATATCAAACTTCCCACTGTCAGAGATTGTCCTGAGTGCAACGGTTATGACCGGTATGACAGGTCCGATCGGCGCTATCGTGATGATGATCGGCGATTTAATGGGCCGATTAGGGGGAGAGCATCCGTTCATGATCGGCTGGGGGGCAGGCTCAGTGTGCACGATAGGCTCGGCGATCGTGTTGAATACTTTCCCAGGAACCAGGAAGAACTTGAGGAGATGGCTAATGCTCGAGTTCCTGATGAGTTCATATTTTGCAGGGATGCCAATACTTATCGGATGGAGCCAGAGAATCATCGCCCATCGGTAAGGCAGCAGCGACTTCCTCCATGGTGTCCAGAGGGGTTGACCAGGACACAGAAGAGAAGACTGCAGCGCGAAAGGCGAGAAGAGTTAAGCAAGGGGGAGAACTCTGGGTAGTCTGGGAATCAACAACAATCAGATCCTAAGGGGAAAGGTCCATCGGCAGACGTCAACATGGTATTTATGTTGCCGATGGAGTTCCTTGCACCATCCAGTGATGATGAGTTGGAGTTTTCCGACCAGATAGCTCAGTTGGCTCTAGATCCGATGACAGCCATCTTCGAAAAGCCTACCGACGATGAAAGGCAACATCTTAAGGCTCTGTTTGTCAAAGGAAGGGTTGATGGTCAGCCGATGACCAATATTTTAATTGATGGTGGGGCTGCTATCAACATCATGCCGTATGCAGTGTATCGGAAGCTTGGAAAAGGAGATCAGGATTTGACCAAGACCTATATGATGCTCAAGGACTTCAAAGGGAATGTGTCTCCAGTTAAGGGGGCAATATGCGTAGAGTTGACCACCGGCAGTAAAACCTTGCCGACAACCTTCTTCGTGATCAGTGGAAGGGGTGCTTACAACTTACTGTTAGGGAGAGATTGGATTCATGCCAATTGTTGCATCCCATCTACAATGCACCAGTGCTTGGTCCAGTGGGTAGGTGATAGATTGAGATTGTCCCAGGAGATTCTTCTTATGTCATCGCATCGGCAGAGGCACATACCTATGAAAGGACTAGGTGTATTTCAGGAGAAGCTTGGGAAAAGGATTTTCTCACGGTTGCCGATTATGAAATTCCACCGATCCAAGCAGTCGGTTCTAAAGATGGTTTTTAATGGATAGGTTCGCCGATGATGGAAAATTAGGCCAGGGATTCACATCGGCCGATGATCTGGTAGAAGTAGATATAGGTAGTGCTGATAAACCTAGACCTACTTTTATTAGTGCTTAGTTGAATTCTGAGTGTAAGCAACAGTTAACTGATTTGCTAAAGGAATATAATGATTGCTTTGCTTGGGATTATACTGAGATGCCTGGTTTGGACCGATCAATTGTTGAACATCGGTTGCCTATCAAGTCTGGATTTCGGCCACATCAACAGCCAGCTCACCGATGTAATCCTAATATCCTTCCTGATATCAAGGCCGAAATAACCAAACTTATTGAAGCTAAGTTTATTCGGCAATGTCGGTATGCCGAGTGGATTTCCAATGTTGTTCCGGTCTATAAGAAGAATGGGAAGCTTCGGGTCTGCATTGATTTTAGAAATCTTAACAAAGCTACACCGATGGATGGTTACCCGGTGCCAGTTGCCGATCTGTTAGTTGATGCTGCAGCCGGGCATCGGATTATCAGCTTTATGGATGGTAATGTAGGGTACAATCAAATATTCATGGCTGAGGAAGATATTCCAAAGACTGCATTTAGATGTCCTGGTCATGTTGGGTTGTTTGAATGGATAGTCATGACCTTTGGCTTGAAAAATGCTGGTGCTACTTATCAGAGAGCAATGAATTTTATTTTTCATGAGTTCATCGGCAAGCTGGTGGAGATTTATATTGACGATGTGGTGGTTAAGTTTGGAGACTTCACAAAACATCTTGCCGATTTGAGAAAGGTAATGGAATGTACAAGGAAGCATGGGTTGAAGATGAATCCCAATAAATGTGCATTTGGTGTATCGGCAGGACAATTTCTTGGTTTCATGGTACATCAAAGGGGGATTGAAATTAGTCGAAGATCCATTGATGCTATGAACAAAATAGTTGCTCCTACCAACAAGACTGAGCTCCAGTCCTTGATCGGCAAGGTAAATTTTATCAGGAGATTTATATCCAACTTATCTGGTAAAATTCGTGCTTTTAGTCCTTTGCTCAAGTTGAAGGCCGATCAAGAATTTGTTTGGGGGAAAGAACAACAGTTGGCTCTAGACGAAATCAAGAATTATTTTGTAAATCCTCAAGTTCTGATCCCACCTGTCACAGAACCGACCAAATTATAAGAGTTCAAGTGCAGAAACGATCGCCAAGCAATCAAGTTTCCAAACTTGAGCCCATATAATCCCGGTAGTCAATTGAAATCACGAAGGACTTCAAACCAACTCGCAACAAACCAAGATCGTAATAGTTCAACATAAACACAGCGAATGTTACATAGTCATTCATTGCCGTCGAAGCGGCACCACATCGGAGTCATTAAGTTATTACAACCAAAGTTCGAAGTAGCGGAAGCAAAATAGTTACACACACTTGTTCAAAGTTCAGTTCACAAGTTTGGTTATTGCCAGAGTCTACACCATCCTTCCAAAAGCATCATATACGAAGTTGTTAGAGAACCGTGCCCAACGGTTAGTCCTCATCCCCAGCGGGATGGAGACAGGTCTTGCAGAAACCGTCATAGAAGATGTCATCTGCAACAGGTGGGAATAAATCCTGAGTACGAGAATGTACTCAGCTAGACTTACCCATCTAGTAAAACACAAAAGACACCAAGGATCATGCAAGGCTAAATATCAAGTGGAGCTAGTTGACTCACCTTTTGCCAAAAGCTTAACTTACGACTAAGTTATTTTGAGAGCATCATATTTATTTATCATCAGCCTACCACTAGATTAGCACCTGTACTACAACACCTCACTTGATTATTACAAAGAATAATAACCATATCAAATTCATCATATGTTCCTCTTGCTATCATCATTTTCATGAACCAACTTCATTAGTGGATGCTACGTTTGCCGCTGCTCTGTCAAGTTCTCACTAACCGGGAGAGACGGCGATTCGAATCGAATTCCTATCCAGCTGGAGGGTTATTCCTAGCACTCACCCAAGCATCCCCTGCCGGAGAGCCAACGGGTCACCTTTGGTACGACTCAGGAATCGCGGCTCCGATCAGCGCCGCACTCCCAGGGCTACCACTCTGCCAGGGAGGTCAGGAATTTTAACTCACCTGCCTTTGGACTTACGCCAATGGTCCCCCACACACCGCACTTCCTCCGGTAGTGCGCACTTTATACTTGCCGGTCTTCCGGCCTGAGTCATACTACTCGGCTTTGCGGTCGGAACGAGTTATCCAGCCAACTAAGTGTTAGGCATGCGTTCAACATGACAAGAGGACGTACAATGATCGGTCCTTAGCTGCCACAGACGGAGTTACTACAAACTTGCAAAACTCCGCCTGGCTTAAGTCAAATTAATCCGGTTCCATCCACGATAGCACATATAGACCATCGTGATCCGACATAACCCTATATCGCGCAGGTGACAGGAAATCACCTGACTTCTACCGTTTAAGCATGGCTAAGCTGCTACTCGATCCTAACTCTATAACCAGGGTAGGATGAATTATCTGGACAAGGATAGAGTAGAATGCAGCAAAAGTTTCATCACAACTCCTACACGTAATGCATCAATAGGTATAACATATTAAGTAAACTTTCGAAAATAAAGGGAGACTTAGAATGCTCCGGGGCTTGCCTTTCATGAACGACGCCGGCTCGTGATTCGGGCACTCAACTTCTTCTTTTGGCTCCTCGGGTCTGACTTGCTGGACCTCCACCTCCTGGCTGCCCTCCTGACCTTCGGGATTCGCCTGCAGCTCGTAGGAGGCTGTCGCGTCCGATGCACCTATTGCATGCTCGAACAATAAGAAGGTGCACATGCTAAAGATGAATGCTTGGTAACATAAGTAACTCACTGGACACTCATTTACAGGGCAAAAGTTATAACAAGCTCACACAAGTTAATAAGTTAACTTAGCCCAAAGCCTATCATGATACTAAATCAGCAAGCAACACAGAACAGGAGTATCCTGATAAATAAATCATAACTAATGATAGACAGATCCAACATACATAAGTAAAGACATTCTGGAAAGCTTATGAAATTGTTTACAAATCATCTTTAAACATCACAGCATGATTCATATATTAAACCAGTCATTTAAACAAGGTTCCAGGTTCTGTCCCAGAAAAACAGAGGGCACCTATTTCTGGAACCTAACTTGGAACAGCCATAACTTTTAAACTACTGGACCAATTTATTCCAAATTTAAACCACAGCTAGTTCAATAAGTTTACTTCAACTTTGATTTAGACAAGTTGCCCAGAAAACCAAATTATCATTAAGCAAAAGTTAAATTGCTCCCTTGCTGTCCAGAACAGCCTTTAACCCTATAATTAATTATTTAATGACATGACCAAAACATAAACCATGCCAACCACATGGCTTATGAGCACAAGCATATTACAAGGTTGCCAGAACATCAGATGACAATCCCCAAACATTTACTTAACAAGGCATTTATTAATTAATTCTAGATAAGAGCATAATCACAAGCTACTAGTCAAAGTACTCAGAAAAATCTACAAAAATTACAGGAACACAAGTAAAGCATCAAAGCGTCACCATAAAAATTTCACAGCAATAGCACATACCAAATTAAAGATATGTATTTAACATGTATCAATGTGTTTATATCATAAATTCAGAAACATGACTTATATGGTACCAAACAACAGATTTCAGATTATTTATATATGAGAAATACCATGAACATGTTTACTACCAAAGTAGAGCACCAGCATAAGTACCAATTATTTTATATGATTTAATTAAAGAAACAAGCCACATTTCAATCATAAATTGCATATCAAAGCTGCAGTACACCAAAAATCATGAAATATTTACCACAGCACTCTAATACCATACAGAGACTACCATAAAATTTTAGAGTAAACTAAGAAATATAACCAGAGATATGAATTTGTCCATGAATAACAAGATTAAATACTTAATAAATATTTTCCCAAAAAACATGGTTCATTTTATATTTTTATTAAAAACTAGCCATCTCAAGGAATACCACAAAATTTGTTTCACAATTTTTGGATCTCAGAAACAGGAGATATGATTTTTGCAAGAAAGCCAAAAATCAGGATTTTGAATAAAAGAAAAGGAGGGAAAGAGGTGACACTGACAGTGGACCCCAGCTGTCAGGTTCTTCTTCCTCTCGACCGAGGCGACTCTCGCCGGCGATTTCTCCGCGACGGCGAGGTCTCCGGCCAAACCAAGGGCATCAGCGTGATCCCCAAACCCTAGCGACTCGATTGACCCCCTTTTCCCCACGGCGGAGCCACCGGAAGGGGCTTGCCGTCGACGATGGCGGCTCGGTGGAGGTGCTCGGCGTTACGCCGGAGCCCTCAGGCCGGTAGAGCGTGACCTAAGGCCTTCTACAGCACCAGCGGACTACGGCGAAACTTCCTAGGTACGCAGCTTGGCTTGGATCCTCGTGGAACACGCTGGCCACGAGAGCACCCATCTCCGGCGGAAGCACGGCGGCGCTGCGCACCGTGTCCGGCGACGGAGAGCTTGGTAGAGCGTCCACCAAGTGGCGCAAAAGCTCGCTAAGGACCTAAGCTACCTCTAGTATCTAACCAGAGACGACGAGCGGCTTCACAGGGCTCGGCATTGAGTTCGCCGGAGAAGATGGTCACGGCGACCCGATTTGGGGGAAGAAGGAAATGTCGGCTCACCGGTGGGTTTCTCGGCGAGTTAGAGGGTGGAGATTGGAGAGCGGTTCACGGCGGAGCTTTGGGTGAAGTTTGGTAGGCTGGGACGCAGCGAGGAGCGCGCACGAGCTCGCCGGAGTGAGCTCGCGACGGTGAGCTCGCTGCGGACGCTCTTCTGGCGAGTGGAGGCGGGAAAGGCGAGAGTGGACGCGTCCACTGCGTCCGGGGCGACGCCGTGGAGGTCATGCATGCGAAGAGAGATGACAAATGGGGCCAGGAACGGCGTACGGGCACCAAATGTCGACGGAGCTCTGCCGCCGGTTGGCCACGTCGACGAGCTCGGCTTCGATTGAGAAGAAACGATGACAGTCTGACAAAGCAACTTCACCGATGATTATCTCCCAAACCAGCCCGAGTTAGAAGATGATGCAGTTGACAAAGTTGGAGTTCCAATCGAGTTCTACAACTTTGTCAATTGGAGCAAAAGCCAAATCGGCCTGGTTTGAAAGATACAGAGTTTTCAAAATCGATCGAGCAAACTGGTTTCGTTCCAGGACATCGAAAATTTTCTAAGTGTTGGAAACAGCCCCAAATCTGCCTTGTGGGTCACTTTTGAGCTATTTGTGATCATTTTCATGAGATGGCCATAAAACAACTTTTGTTCCTTATAAAATTTGCTACTACTTTTCTGTAGAAAGTTTTGACATGCAAACATTTTATGAAACACTTTTTAAAAGCCTAAGCAAAAGAGGTTTCTAGGGCCTATTTTCATAAGTGTGACTTAAAGGCATATTTTGGAGAAGTGACCAACATGAACATTGTTTCCAAAGCCAAGTTAAGCATAGATAAACAAATTACCAAGGCATTAAGCACAAACACAAGCATGGTTCATTCGATTATAAGTATAGGAAGCCTATTTAAACAATTTAAAACACATTTATGCATAGAATGACATGGCTCAAGATAGATGATGATCATGATATGCTTTGAGTAGATGATGATGCTTATGCTATGCACATGATTAATGCAACCATAACACTGGGGTGTTACAGCCCTCCCCCCTTACAAAAATCTTGTCCCGAGATTTGAAAGCTTACTTTTTGTAAACTTCTTTCAAGTAATCCTCCGTTTCCCAAGTGGCATCTTCTTCCCCGTGGTTACTCCACAACACCTTGTAGAGCTTGACCACACGATTTCGCGTCTCCCGTTCCTTGCGATCAAGAATCGCCACGGGTTTCTCCTCATACACCAAGTCTGACTTCAACTTGATATCTCGAACTTCCACTCGTTCCTCCGGTACACGAAGGCACTTCTTCAATTGTGATACGTGGAAGACAGGGAAAATAGCTCGAAGCGCAACTGGGAGTTGAACTTTGTATGCCACATTCCCTTTCTTTTCGAGAATCCGATAAGGTCCCACATAGCGAGGTGCAAGCTTTTGCTTGACTCCGAACCTCTGTACACCCTTCATCGGAGACACCTTGATATACACATGGTCACCAACTGAAAACTCAATCGGCTTCCTTCTCTTGTCGGCATAATTTTTCTGACGAGCTTGAGCAGCTTCCAGATGTTGCTGGATAGTACGGACTTTCTGCTCGGCTTCATTCATGAAATCAATGCCACAATACCTTCGTTCTCCTGCTTCCACCCAATTCAACGGGGTTCAACACTTTCGACCGTACAAGGCTTCAAATGGAGCCATCTTTATACTCTCCTGATAACTATTATTGTAGGAGAACTCCGCTAATGGCAACCACTTAACCCAAGAACCTTTTGAAGAGAGAGCGCATGCCCTCAACATGTCTTCAAGGATTTGGTTAACTCGTTCAGTTTGACCAGCTGTTTGGGGATGATAAGCAGAGCTGCGGACTAAATGAGTACCAATTTGCTCATGCAGACATTCCCAAAAACGAGCAGTGAACTGTGGTCCATGATCGGATATGACTGTTCGCGGCACACCATACTGACGAACAATGTGCTCGAAATACAACTCCGCATACTGATGTGGACGATAGTCAGTTCGGACTGGAATAAATCGAGCAACCTTGGTCAAACTATCTACAATCACCCAGATGGAGTCGTACCCCTTAACAGAAGTTGCGAGTCCACTGATGAAATCCATGCTGACTTCTTCCCATTTCCAACCAGGAATTGACAAGGGTTGAAGCAAACCAGCTTTCATGTGAACAGCCTACACACGACAACAATTGTCACAACGAGCGACAAAAGCAGCTATCTCCTTTTTCATCTTTGTCCACCAAAACAAAGGTTTCAAATCCTGATACATCTTACTACTACCAGGATGAATAGACAATTTGGATGAATGAGCCTCAGATAAGATCTGATTTTGCAGCTCGCGATCTTTTGGGACCACTAGCCGATCTTTGAACCAAAGAATTCCGTTCTCATCGACTCAGAAATGCTTGGTTTCTTCTTCTTTCATTTTCCTCTTTATATGGTGGATGCCTACATCTGTCTGCTGCAATTCGATGACTCGATTGTGAATGGTACTTTCCAGAGAAATCTGGTTGAGCACCAGTGGATGCATGAGATGTGACAACAACGGGTCTTCCACTTGGATTGAGTGACTGTGCGCTTTCCGACTCAAGGCGTCCGCCACCACGTTTGCCTTGCCCGGATGATAGTGCACTTGGAGATTATAATCCTTAATCAACTCAAGCCACCTTCGCTGTCGCATGTTCAGTTCAGGTTGAGTGAAGATATACTTGAGGCTCTTATGATCGGTGTAGATATTACACAGATTACCCAGCAAATAATGCCTCCAGATTTTCAAAGCATGAACAACTGCTGCCAAATCTAAGTCATGAGTAGGGTAATTGACCTCATGTTTTCGAAGTTGGCGTGAGGCATACGCGATTACGCGACCTTCCTGCATCAACACACAGCCTAAACCAATGCCCGATGCGTCACAAAAGACATCAAAGGGCTTTTCGATATCAGGTTGAGCTAGGACAGGCGCTGATGTCAGCAATGTCCTCAACTTGTGGAATGCCTCTTCACACTCAGGTGTCCACACAAACTTCTCATCCTTCTGAAGTAGATGAGTCATAGGCTTGGATATTTTGGAGAATTCCGGAATGAATCGACGGTAATATCCAGCAAGACCGAGAAAACTCCGAACCTCGTGTACCGAAGTTGGCACTTTCCAATCCAGCACTTCTTGCACCTTAGCCGGATCCACCGATATGCCTTCTTCAGATAAGACATGGCCCAAGAAAGGTACTTTCTTTAGCCAAAACTCACATTTGCTAAACTTGGCATAAAGCTGATGTTCGCGCAAACGCGACAACACTATACGCAGATGCTCTGCATGCTCCTCTTCATTGCGGGAATATACCAAGATATCATCAATGAAGACCACCACAAACTTGTCCAGTTCGGGCATGAACACCGAATTCATGAGATACATGAAATGAGCAGGTGCATTTGTAAGACCGAAGGACATGACGAGATACTCATACAACCCATACCTCATCGAGAAAGCTGTCTTAGGTACATCTTCAGGACGGATCTTGATCTGATGGTACCCAGATCGCAAATCAATCTTGGAGAATACCTTAGCTTTAGACAACTGATCAAACAAAATATCAATGCGAGGAAGAGGGTATTTGTTCTTGATAGTCACCGCATTTAGGGGACGGTAGTCCACACACATGCGCAACGATTGATCCTTCTTCTTCACAAAGATAGCCGAACAACCCCAAGGAGAAGAACTAGGATGAATAAGACCCTTCTTCAACAACTCATTTAGTTGGGTCTTAAGCTCAGCTAATTCATTGGGTGGCATTCTATAAGGTCTTCTAGAGATAGGAGCGATACCTGGAATCAATTCAATTTTGAACTCCACATCCCGATCCGGAGGAAGCCCGGGAAGATCATCAGGAAAAACATCCGGAAACTCACATACCACCGGAATATCCTGAATAGCCTTAGATGTAACTGCATTTACAGTGCCACGGATTTGAATATCACGAGGGAGTTGCACTAGAAATGCCTCCTTGGTATTTGGGTCTTTCAACATCACTACACAAGTGGTGGTGTCGATAAGAACTCCATTGCCACTCATCCACTTCATCCCCAGAATTACATCTATGCCCACACCGGGTAGAACAACCAAATCAGCAAGAAACTGACGGCCTCCTATTTCCAGAGTTGCCCCCAAAACCACTTGATTGGTGGAAATATCATTCCCCGCAGCACTAATACAATAACTGCCATTATCAAGTGTAATGGCCTTGATGCTATGCTTAGACACAAATTCAGAACTCTCAAAGGAATGCGATGCTCTAGAATCAAAAAGCACGAGTGCATCATGTTGATTGACCAGAAACTTACCAGCCGTGACTACCTCACCTGCAGGGATTACTTCCACAGTGGTGTAGTGAACACGCCCCTAACGGACGTTCCCTTGGTTGCCCTTCTTCGGTGGGTAAGGACAGTTGCTCTGCCAATGCCCGGTCTGATTGCAGTTCCAGCACGGACGGTTGGCAGGTGGAGTCTTAGCATAGTTGGGACCCGTGTTGCCCCTAGGAAGAGCAATAGAGTACCCCTTGCGAAAACCCGTCTTGGCCTGATTCTTCTTCATCGGAGGGCGGTACTGCTAGTTAGGCGTTGGAGCCCGGAATGGTGGCTTAGCTGCCACTGGAGCCTTGGACTGAGATGACCCGGCCCCGGCCTCAAAAGCCCTCTTGCGAGTCTTGGTCGCAGTGTACACAGTGTTATAGTTCTCTTGAGTGAGAGCATCACTGACAAACTCATTGAAAGTTGCACACTTAGTGCGGCCCATAGTCTTCAGCAATTTGGGGCCCAAACCCCGCTTGAAGCTAGCAATCTTTTTCGTCTCTGTGTTCACAAACTCAGGAGCATACCTAGACAAATGATTGAAAGCATGCAAATACTCCTTCAGAGTCCTGTTGCCCTGAGTTAACTGCATGAACTCAGTATGCTTCATCTCCATGACACCAGGAGGAATGAAATGCCCTTTAAAAGCATCACGGAAAAGATTCCAGTCAAGCACAGTGTCGGCTGGAAGAGCCTCCCGATACTGATTCCACCAGATGCCTGCCGGACCTTGCAGTTGGTGAGCTGCATATTCTGCCTTCAGACCTTCAGTCAACCGAAGTAAGCGGAACTTTTGTTCCACCGTGTTCAGCCATTCTTCAGCTTGAAGGGGTTCTTCAGCTTCTCTGAAAGGTGGGGGCTTCGTATCCATGAAGTCCTTGAAGCTACTGTACTGGTTAGGAGCGGGCCCTTCCTCTGCATTACGACCTCCCGGATTTGCCATCCGATTGATGGTCTCAGTGAGCATCCTCTGATTTTCCACCATCATTTGCATCAGCTCAGCTGGATTTGGTGGTGGGGGAGGAGGGGGTGGATTCATGTTTGCACGCTGTTCCGCACCTCGGGTGCCACGAGACATCTGTAAAGACACAGTCAGTGAGCATTGATGATGACAAGCACTACCGTTATGGTGGATGCTCAAGTAATTATCTCTGACATACTTGCCCTCTCCCAACTGGTGTAAATTAAACAATACAATTTGATGTAGACAAAAAATACAAAAAAAAACTCCCATACATAAAAGAACAACTTTCGTCAGAGACCATGAATGTTGCAGATCCATCATCTTGCATACGCCAGGAGCAACCAATTTCCTGGTGGTCACCCCAAAAGCCTAGGCAACAAACCGTGCACAATCATGCATATCAGATCTGAAGCAATTCTTTGGGGGTGAGTTGAGAGGGGGAAGAAAGAAACGAGAAATCCAAACAAGAACCTGGTGGATGAGGACGGCGGGGCTAGGGGCTGGGCTGGAGGTGAGGTCGGCAGATCTGGTAGTTGGGGCAGGGCCGACGAGTCCGTTGGCAAACAGCCAGAGGTGATGGCTGGGGAGGCGGGCCTATGGTGGTGGAGGACGGCCGGCAGCACTGCTGGTGGAGGAGGCCGGCGGCACTGCTGGTGGAGGAGGCCGGCGGCACTGCTGGTGGAGGAGCCCTTGGGGCAGAGAGGTTCAACTTCTAACTTCTGATGAGAGGCCAGCAGCTACGGGATTTGGGGAAGAGGAGGTCAGGACACAGATGAGAGGCACGTGCGGCTGAAATTTTTTTGAGATCCCGCGCTATCCATCCATTTGTGTCTCTGTTGGCTGGACCACGGTGAACCGTTGAAGCGCGGGCGACCAAATTCTTTCGCGAGAAACACGCGCAGCAGGCCCGTGATGGCATTTTTGTGACATGAAATTATTTATGTCACTAAGTTGAGATGGCTTTTAAAAAAATGTCATAAACTCATTGATTTAGTGACATTTCGATCACATGTCATGCCATAATCGTCATAAGATGACACATTTCTTGTAGTGAGGGGTTCTTCAGCTTCTGTGAAAGGTGGGGGCTTCGTATCCATGAAGTCCTTGAAGCTACTATACTAGTTAGGAGCGGGCCCTTCCTGTGCATTATGACCTTCCGGATTTGCCATCCGATTGATGGTCTCAGTGAGCATCCTTTGATTTTCCACCATCATTTGCATCAGCTCAGCTGGATTTGGTGGTGGGGGAGGAGGGGGTGGATTCATGTTTGCACGCTGTTCCGCACCTCGAGTGCCACGAGACATCTGTAAAGACACAGTCAGTGAGCATTGATGATGACAAGATTTGCCGCAGAAGAACTTATATTCATGCCTGAAAGTATTCGAGAGAATAGCTTTACAGAAAGGCACAATAATTCAATTCCACAAAACAACATCACCAATCCAACACATGATAGAGATATCCGCAATATGCACCACAACGGGAAACATCGTCATAACATAACAAACATGTTAAGATTGCACATTGGGTCCATAAAGTTATTACATCATCACAGTACATGCCATGATTCAAGGTCAAAGTTTTGGATTACAACATGGTTACAAAAGCACCACGGCTGACTAGCATACTGCAAAAGATCCTCTCATAACACTACCCACTACTCCCTACACTCCAGGCTCGTCGTCCGAGTCGGCGTCGAAGATCGCCTCTCCATCCTCGTCACTAACCGGCTTCAGCTCCTCATCCTCTACGTCCTCGTGCAAAGGTGGTGCAGCCACTGCTGGTCCATCGACCTCCATACCATCATCATCGGCCACAATCACCTGAGGTCCCACCTCTGGATTCACGGGTATAGGGCGAGGAATAGGGTGTAGCAAGTTGTTTAGACGGTGAATCTCCACAAGACCAGCCTCAATCTGATCCTGCAGATAGTTCTCCCGCTCAAGCGACTGCACTCGGTGCATCTCCCATGCTTGGCGCCTGTTCTCCGACACGCGGAGTGCAGTATCCCTCTCACGGGTGAGCTGCACCAAGCGCTCCTGTAAGGTCTCCCTCTCTCTAGCTAACTGGCTCATCTGATCCTGCTTATGATCTCTCTCTCTAATGGCCTTCACCCACTGCTGCCTACGGTACTCCGCAATGTCCTCCCAGTCATTGCGGTCCATCTGAGCTTGCTCCAGGAGCCTAGCTTGCTTGCAAAACTTGCGAGCACGCTTTTCAGCTTTTCGTTGCATCTCCTGAGCCTGGCGAACAGCCACCATCACCTGTGCATAGGTGCCCTCTCGCTGACTGATCAGCTTGAGTACAGCCATCATAGCACTCATAGCAAGACTAGAACTCTCAGCTCTCTCTCCCCTGCCTCGAACCAAAGCATAACCATCAGCCTGTTTCCACTCCGCTGCTGCTGGGTCAGCACGGGGAATGGAGGCCGCTGGTCCTCCCATCAGCTCATCACCACACCTCTGACAGATATCGAGCAGGATAGTCTGGGCTGCAACCTGAGCTGCCTCCCAAGGAGTCTGCCCATCTGAGCTACAAGTCCAGCCTGTCCATGCAGGCTTGTCCCCATGTGGAGGGACAACTCCCTGCACAGCAAACCACTGTATCCCTCCTGTGCTCTCCATCTCCCACCAAGAATACTGAGGTGGCTCAGTATACCCAACAGTCCGTAACACTCTCTAGAGCAGGGTAGGAGTACCAAACTCGTGCAAGAAAGTGTCACTGGGACGGGGTGAAGCGGGTGCGTCCATCTGTGGAAAGGGATAGGAATACCATGGATAAAAGAGGATTAGTTTAAGCAACATTTATTTATTTAAAAGGGACGAAATTGTAAGGGAAGGAGTAGACAGAATGTATGTATGAATGCGACATGATGCATGCACGAACCGTACGTCCTCACAAACTTAGAAAATTAATACTCTAACGGATATACGGTGGCATACATTCGTCTCTCGATACGATAACTATCGGTTTACACGTGCGCTGTTAGAGTACCTGCAGAAAACATCATTTCAGCCCAACAATTCCCGATATCACTCAAGAAAGCAGTAAACTAAGTGCACATTGCTTGGACATGCCCAACATGCACAAACAATGACACCACAGCTACCCGGGAAATTAAATGCTCCCCAATTAAGTTTCTTTCGTACTTCCATGGTTTCGACATGTAACCACTCCAAAAAACCACCGCGAACACTCCCCTAGACCGCCGTTTGGACGATCATGCTCTCACAGCTCACACTTACCAAAGCGTAGGTGCGACGTTGCATAATTTAAATCTAGCGACATATGTGGATAATTCACATATGAAGGCTACCTCCACCATTAGACCACAGGGTAGCATAGTGCGGTCATCACACATCCATACCTAAGTACTGCCGGAGATGCATAAATAAAACCCCCCAAGTCAGTACTTAAATAGCCACCTAGAGTCCTTATGTGGGCAAAGAGGATTCGACCACTGGCATAACTTAATTATTTGTTTTACACCATTTTATTTAAAAACTATTTTGTTTTAAATACACAAACGCTGCATTTATAATGCTGAACTTGCTCCGATACCAGCTGTCACAGAACCGACCAAATTATAAGAGTTCAAGTGCAGAAACGATCGCCAAGCAATCAAGTTTCCAAACTTGAGCCCATATAATCCCGGTAGTCAATTGAAATCACGAAGGACTTCAAACCAACTCGCAACAAACCAAGATCGTAATAGTTCAACATAAACACAGCGAATGTTACATAGTCATTCATTGCCGTCGAAGCGGCACCACATCGGAGTCATTAAGTTATTACAACCAAAGTTCGAAGTAGCGGAAGCAAAATAGTTACACACACTTGTTCAAAGTTCAGTTCACAAGTTTGGTTATTGCAAGAGTCTACACCATCCTTCCAAAAGCATCAGATATGAAGTTGTTAGAGAACCGTGCCCAACGGTTAGTCCTCATCCCCAGCGGGATGGAGACAGGTCTTGCAGAAACCGTCATAGAAGATGTCATCTGCAACAGGTGGGAATAAACCCTGAGTACGAGAATGTACTCAGCTAGACTTACCCGTCTAGTAAAACACAAAAGACACCAAAGATCATGCAAGGCTAAATATCAAGTGGAGCTGGTTGACTCACCTTTTGCCAAAAGCTTAACTTACGACTAAGTTATTTTGAGAGCATCATATTTATTTATCATCAGCCTACCACTAGATTAGCACCTGTACTACAACACCTCACTTGATTATTACAAAGAATAATAACCATATCAAATTCATCATATTTTCCTCTTGCTATCATCATTTTCATGAACCAAGTTCATTAGTGGATGCTACGTTTGCCGCTGCTCTGTCAAGTTCTCACTAACCGAGAGAGACGGCGATTCAAATCGAATTCCTATCCAGCTGGAGGGTTATTCCTTGCACTCACCCAAGCATCCCCTGCCGAAGAGCCAACGGGTCACCTTTGGTACGACTCAGGAATCGCGGCTCCGATCAGCGCCGCACTCCCAGGGCTACCACTCTGCCAGGGAGGTCAGGAATTTTAACTCACCTGCCTTTGGACTTACGCCAATGGTCCCCCGCACACCGCACTTCCTCCGGTAGTGCGCACTTTATACTTGCCGGTCTTCCGGCCAGAGTCATACTACTCGGCTTCGTGGTCGGAACGAGTTATCCGGCCAACTAAGTGTTAGGCATGCATTCAACATGACAAGAGAACGTACAACGATCGGTCCTTAGCTGCCACGGACGGAGTTACTACAAACTTGCAAAACTCCACCTGGCTTAAGTCAAATTAATCCGGTTCCATCCACGATAGCACATATAGACCATCGTGATCCGACATAACCCTATATCGCGCAGGTGACAGGAAATCACCCGACTTCTACCGTTTAAGCATGGCTAAGCTGCTACTCGATCCTAACTCTATAACCAGGGTAGGATGAATTATCTGGACAAGGATAGAGTAGAATGCAGCAAAAGTTTCATCACAACTCCTACACGTAATGCATCAATAGGTATAACATATTAAGTAAACTTTCGAAAATAAAGGGAGACTTAGAATGCTCCGGGGCTTGCCTTTCACGAACGACGCCGGCTCGTGATTCGGACACTCAACTTCTTCTTCTGGCTCCTCGGGTCTGACTTGCTGGACCTCCACCTCCTGGCTGCCCTCCTGACCTTGGGATTCGCCTGCAGCTCGTAGGAGGCTGTCGCGTCCGATGCACCTATTGCAGGCTCGAACAATAAGAAGGTGCACATGCTAAAGATGAATGCTTGGTAACATAAGTAACTCACTGGACACTCATTTACAGGGCAAAAGTTATAACAAGCTCACACAAGTTAATAAGTTAACTTAGCCCAAAGCCTATCATGATACTAAATCAGCAAGCAACACAGAACAGGAGTAACCTGATAAATAAATCATAACTAATGATAGACAGATCCAACAAACATAAGTAAAGACATTCTGGAAAGCTTATGAAATTGTCTACAAATCATCTTTAAACATCACAGCATGATTTATATATTAAACCAGTCATTTAAACAAGGTTCCAGGTTCTGTCCCAGAAAAACAGAGGGCACCTATTTCTGGAACCTAACTTGGAACAGCCATAACTTTTAAACTACTGGACCAATTTATTCCAAATTTAAACCACAGCTAGTTCAATAAGTTTACTTCAACTTTGATTTAGACAAGTTGCCCAGAAAACCAAATTATCATTAAGCAAAAGTTAAATTGCTCCCTTGCTGTCCAGAACAGCCTTTAACCCTATAATTAATTATTTAATGACATGACCAAAACATAAACCATGCCAACCACATGGCTTATGAGCACAAGCATATTACAAGGTTTCTAGAACATCAGATGACAATCCCCAAACATTTATTTAACAAGGCATTTATTAATTAATTCTAGATAAGAGCATAATCACAAGCTACTAGTCAAAGTACTCAGAAAATCTACAAAAATTACAGGAACACAAGTAAAGGATCAAAGCATCACCATAAAAATTTCACAGCAATAGCACATACCAAATTAAAGATATGTATTTAACATGTATCAATGTGTTTATATCATAAATTCAGAAACATGACTTATATGGTACCAAACAACAGATTTCAGATTATTTATATATGAGAAATACCATGAACATGTTTACTACCAAAGTAGAGCACCAGCATAAGTACCAATTATTTTATATGATTTAATTAAAGAAACAAGCCACATTTCAATCATAAATTGCATATCAAAGCTGCAGTACACCAAAAATCATGAAATATTTACCACAGCACTCTAATACCATACAGAGACTACCATAAAATTTTAGAGTAAACTAAGCAGTATAACCAGAGATATGAATTTATCCATGAATAAAAAGATTAAATACTTAATAAATATTTTCCCAAAAAACATGGTTCATTTTATATTTTTATTAAAAACTAGCCATCTCAAGGAATACCACAAAATTTGTTTCACAATTTTTGGATCTTAGAAACAGGAGATATGATTTTTGCAAGAAAGCCAAAAATCAGGATTTTGAATAAAAGAAAAGGAGGGAAAGAGGTGACACTGACAGTGGACCCCAGCTGTCAGGTTCTTCTTCCTCTCGACCGAGGCGACTCTCGCCGGCGATTTATCCGCGACGGCAAGGTCTCCGGCCAAACCAAGGGCATCAGCGTGATCCCCAAACCCTAGCGACTCGATTGACCCCCTTTTCCCCATGGCAGAGCCACCGGAAGGGGCTTGCCGTCGACGATGGCGGCTCGGCGGAGGTGCTCGGCGTTACGCCGGAGCCCTCAGGCTGGTAGAGCGTGACCTAAGGCCTTCTACAGCACCAGCGGACTACGGCGAAGCTTCCTAGGTACGCAGCTTGGCTTGGATCCTCGTGGAACACGCTGGCCACGAGAGCACCCATCTCCGGCGGAAGCACGGCGGCGCTGCGCACCGTGTCCGGTGACGGAGAGCTTGGTAGAGCGTCCACCAAGTGACGCAAAAGCTCGCTAAGGACCTAAGCTACCTCTAGGACCTAACCAGAGACGACGAGCGGCTTCACAGGGCTCGGCATTGAGTTCGCCGGAGAAGATGGTCACGGTGACCCGATTTGGGGGAAGAAGGAAATGTCGGCTCACCGGTGGGTTTCTCGGCGAGTTAGAGGGTGGAGATTGGAGAGCGGTTCACGGCGGAGCTTTGGGTGAAGTTTGGTAGGCTGGGACGCAGCGAGGAGCGCGCACGAGCTCGCCGGAGTGAGCTCGCGACGGTGAGCTCACTGCGGACGCTCTTCTGGCGAGTGGAGGCGTGAAAGGCGAGAGTGGACGCGTCCACTGCGTCCGGGGCGACGCTGTGGAGGTCATGCACGCGAAGAGAGCTGACAAGCGGGGCCAGGAACGGCATACGGGCACCAAATGTCGACGGAGCTCTGCCGCCGGTTGGCCACGTCGACGAGCTCGGCTTCGATTCAGAAGAAACGATGACAGTCTGACAAAGCAACTTCATCGATGATTATCTCCCAAACCAGCCCGAGTTAGAAGATGATGCAGTTGACAAAGTTGGAGTTCCAATCGAGTTCTACAACTTTGTCAATTGGAGCAAAAGCCAAATCGGCCTGGTTTGAAAGAAACAGAGTTTTCAAAATCGATCGAGCAAACTGGTTTCGTTCCAGGACTTCGAAAATTTTCTAAGTGTTGGAAACAGCCCCAAATCTGCCTTGTGGGTCACTTTTGAGCTATTTGTGTTCATTTTCATGAGATGGCCATAAAACAACTTTTGTTCCTTATAAAATTTGCTACAACTTTTCTGTAGAAAGTTTTGACATGCAAACATTTTATGAAACACTTTTTAAAAGCCTAAGCAAAAGAGGTTTCTAGGGCCTATTTTCATAAGTATGACTTAAAGGCATATTTTGGAGAAGTGACCAACATGAACATTGTTCCCAAAGCCATGTTAAGCATAGATAAACAAATTACCAAGGAATTAAGCACAAACACAAGCAAGGTTCATTCAATTATAAGTATAGGAAGCCTATTTAAACAATTTAAAACACATTTATGCATAGAATGACATGGCTCAAGATAGATGATGATCATGATATGCTTTGAGTAGATGATGATGCTTATGCTATGCACATGATTAATGCAACCATAACACTGGGGTGTTACAGCCCTCCCCCCTTACAAAAATCTCATCCCGAGATTTGAAAGCTTACGGATTTTCGAAGAAGGTTTTGTAAACTTCTTTCAAGTAATCCTCCGTTTCCCAAGTGGCATCTTCTTCCCCGTGGTTACTCCACAACACCTTGTAGAGCTTGACCACACGATTTCGCGTCTCCCGTTCCTTGCGATCAAGAATCGCCACGGGTTTCTCCTCATACACCAAGTCTGACTTCAACTTGATATCTCGAACTTCCACTCGTTCCTCCGGTACACGAAGGCACTTCTTCAATGGTGATACGTGGAAGACAAGGAAAATAGCTCGAAGCGCAACTGGGAGTTGAACTTTGTATGCCACATTCCCTTTCTTTTCGAGAATCCGATAAGGTCCCACATAGCGAGGTGCAAGCTTTCGCTTGACTCCGAACCTCTGTACACCCTTCATCGGAGACACCTTGATATACACATGGTCACCAACTGAAAACTCAATCGGCTTCCTCCTCTTGTCGGCATAATTTTTCTGACGAGCTTGAGCAGCTTCCAGATGTTGCTGGATAGTACGGACTTTCTGCTCGGCTTCATTCACGAAATCAATGCCATAATACCTTCGTTCTCCTGCTTCCACCCAATTCAACAGGGTTCGACACTTTCGACCGTACAAGGCTTCAAATGGAGCCATCTTTATACTCTCCTGATAACTATTGTTGTAGGAGAACTCCGCTAATGGCAACCACTTAACCCAAGAACCTTTTGAAGAGAGAGCACATGCCCTCAACATGTCTTCAAGGATTTGGTTAACTCGTTCAATTTGACCAGCTGTTTGGGGATGATAAGCAGAGCTGCGGACTAAAAGAGTACCAATTTGCTCATGCAGACATTCCCAAAAACGAGTAGTGAACTGTGGTCCACGATCGGATATGATTGTTCGAGGCACACCATACTGACGAACAATGTGCTCGAAATACAACTCCGCATACAGATGTGGACGATAGTCAGTTCGGACTGGAATAAATCGAGCAACCTTGGTCAAACTATCTACAATCACCCAGATGGAGTCGTACCCCTTAACAGAAGTTGGGAGTCCACTGATGAAATCCATGCTGACTTCTTCCCATTTCCAACCAGGAATTGACAAGGGTTGAAGCAAACCAGCTTTCATGTGAACAGCCTTCACACGACAACAATTGTCACAACGAGCGACAAAAGCAGCTATCTCCTTTTTCATCTTTGTCCACCAAAACAAAGGTTTCAAATCCTGATACATCTTACTACTACCAGGATGAATAGACAATTTGGATGAATGAGCCTCAGATAAGATCTGATTCCGCAGCTCGCGATCTTTTGGGACCACTAGCCGATCTTTGAACCAAAGAATTCCGTTCTCATCGACTCAGAAATGCTTGGTTTCTTCTTCTTTCATTTTCCTCTTTATATGGTGGATGCCTACATCTGTCTGCTGCAATTCGATGACTCGATTGTGAATGGTACTTTCCAGAGAAATCTGGTTGAGCACCAGTGGATGCATGAGATGTGACAACAACGGGTCTTCCACTTGGATTGAGTGACAGTGCGCTTTCCGACTCAAGGCGTCCGCCACCACGTTTGCCTTGCCCGGATGATAGTGCACTTGGAGATTATAATCCTTAATCAACTCAAGCCACCTTCGCTGTCGCATGTTCAGTTCAGGTTGAGTGAAGATATACTTGAGGCTCTTATGATCGGTGTAGATATTACACAGATCACCCAGCAAATAATGCCTCCAGATTTTCAAAGCATGAACAACTGCTGCCAAATCTAAGTCATGAGTAGGGTAATTGACCTCATGTTTTTGAAGTTGGCGTGAGGCATACGCGATTACGCAACCTTCCTGCATCAACACACAGCCTAAACCAATGCCCGATGCGTCACAAAAGACATCAAAGGGCTTTTCGATATCAGGTTGAGCTAGGACAGGCGCTGATGTCAGCAATGTCCTCAACTTGTGGAATGCCTCTTCACACTCAGGTGTCCACACAAACTTCTCATCCTTCTGAAGTAGATGAGTCATAGGCTTGGATATTTTGGAGAATTCCGGAATGAATCGACGGTAATATCCAGCAAGACCGAGAAAACTCCGAACCTCGTGTACCGAAGTTGGAACTTTCCAATCCAGCACTTCTTGCACCTTAGCCGGATCCACCGATATGCCTTCTTCAGATAAGACATGGCCCAAGAAAGGTACTTTCTTTAGCCAAAACTCACATTTGCTAAACTTGGCATAAAGCTGATGTTCGCGCAAACGCGACAACACTATACGCAGATGCTCTGCATGCTCCTCTTCATTGCGGGAATATACCAAGATATCATCAATGAAGACCACCACAAACTTGTCCAGTTCGGGCATGAACACCGAATTCATGAGATACATGAAATGAGCAGGTGCATTTGTAAGACCGAAGGACATGACGAGATACTCATACAACCCATACCTCATCGAGAAAGCTGTCTTAGGTACATCTTCAGGACGGATCTTGATCTGATGGTACCCAGATCGCAAATCAATCTTGGAGAATACCTTAGCTTTAGACAACTGATCAAACAAAATATCAATGCGAGGAAGAGGGTATTTGTTCTTGATAGTCACCACATTTAGGGGATGATAGTCCACACACATGTGCAACGATTGATCCTTCTTCTTCACAAAGATAGCCTGACAACCCCAAGGAGAAGAACTAGGACGAATAAGACCCTTCTTCAACAACTCATTTAGTTGGGTCTTAAGCTCAGCTAATTCATTGGGTGGCATTCTATAAGGTCTTCTAGAGATAGGAGCGATACCTGGAATCAATTCAATTTTGAACTCCACATCCCGATCTGGAGGAAGCCCGGGAAGATCATCAGGAAAAACATCCGGAAACTCACATACCACCGGAATATCCTAAATAGCCTTAGATGTAACTGCATTTACAGTGCCACGGATTTGAATATCACGAGGGAGTTGCACTAGAAATGCCTCCTTGGTATTTGGGTCTTTCAACATCACTACACGAGTGGTGGTGTCGATAAGAACTCTATTGCCACTCATCCACTTCATCCCCAGAATTACATCTATGCCCACACTGGGTAGAACAACCAAATCAGCAAGAAACTGACGGCCTCCTATTTCCAGAGTTGCCCCCAAAACCACTTGATTGGTGGAAATATCATTCCCCGCAACACTAATACAATAACTGCCCTTATCAAGTGTAATGGCCTTGATGCTATGCTTAGACACAAATTCAGAACTCACAAAGGAATGTGATGCTCCAGAACCAAAAAGCACGAGTGCATCATGTTGATTGACCAGAAACTTACCAGCCGTGACTACCTCACCAGCAGGGATTGCTTCCATAGTGGTGTAGTGAACACGCCCCTGACGGACGTTCCCTTGGTTGCCCTTCTTCGGCGGGTAAGGACAGTTGCTCTGCTAATGCCCGGTGTGATTGCAGTTCCAGCACGGACGGTTGGCAGGTGGAGTCTTGGCATAGTTGGGACCCGTGTTGCCCCTAGGAAGAGCAATAGAGTACCCCTTGCGAAAACCTGTCTTGGCCTGATTCTTCTTCATCGGAGGGCGGTACCGCTGGTTAGGCGTTGGAGCACGGAACGGTGGCTTAGCTGCCACTGGAGCGTTGGACTGAGATGACCCGGCCCCGGCCTCAAAAGCCCTCTTGCGAGTCTTGGTCGCAGTGTGCACAGTGTTATAGTTCTCTTGAGTGAGAGCATCACTGACAAACTCATTGAAAGTTGCACACTTAGTGCGGCCCATAGTCTTCTGCAATTTGGGGCCCAAACCCCGCTTGAAGCTAGCAATCTTTTTCGTCTCCGTGTTCACAAACTCAGGAGCATACCTAGACAAATGATTGAAAGCATGCAAATACTCCTTCAGAGTCCTATTGCCCTGAGTTAACTGCATGAACTCAGTATGCTTCATCTCCATGACACCAGGAGGAATGAAATGCCCTTCAAAAGCATCACGGAAAAGATTCCAGTCAAGCACAGTGTCGGCTGGAAGAGCCTCCCGATACTGATTCCACCAGATGCCTGCCGGACCTTGCAGTTGGTGAGCTTCATATTCTGCCTTCACACCTTCAGTCAACCGAAGTAAGCGGAACTTTTGTTCCACCGTGTTCAGCCATTCTTCAGCTTGAAGGCACTACAAGAATTGTGCCAACTTTTGACATTTGATATATGTCACAATACCTATAAAATATGTCATGGGTCATCATTTATGACACCAAGTTGACGAAAAATCAAATGTCAAAAGATGAGCGTCTTTAACGACAACTTGTGACATTTAAGTGTTAATGTCATATTATTATGACACCGATTTTGAACGTCATAACCTTTATGACCTTTGCTTTTATGTCACAAGTTCTTTGATCTTGTCAGGTGGTGAATTCCATATAGCCCAATATTTATTTGGACATCATTCAAAACCCACAGCTACACAAACAATCCAAAATAACATGTGTGCCCAACAATATATTCCATTCACGACCAAATACACAAGTTCACAAGTCACACATCAACATCTTTATTACATTTATAGAAAACACCAAAGTAATTGTTCAAGAATTGACCTTAGTCGCAAAGGTATCTTAGATAAAATAAACAGATGGATATTTCACATTCCTGTCTCACAACTGACCTTTGTCACCAAACTAATCGTCCTAATAGACAGTGCTAACAACTAATCCAAAACGCAAAGGTCGTCTTATTCAAAACCTCAATCATCCCCTCTCTCCCACTTCACACCTCAGAACGCACTGTTCTTATAGAGAGAAAGGCGCTTTTCCATCATCTTAACCTTATTCTTGGTGTCAGGAGCAAATAACTTAAGTTGTTGAAATCTCTCCATGTCCTGCAAATGCACAACACATTAGAAACAACCATCACTTGTTGAAACAAATAAAATTATCAATAAAGAACGTTACATGTGTACTACTGGAAGAAATCAAGCAACAACAATTTTTTCCACTTTAACATATATTTGAGCAGGAAATAGAGCCAGCTGAAGTTCGGTAGATATAAAGCAGGAAGCATATATGGCTTGAAAGTTAAAAAAAATACAATTTGTGAATCGAGGAGCATATCCTAGAAATAGTTTTTTTATTACATCTGGTAGATGCCTATAGGTTTGTACTAATAAAACTGGAAGATGCTAGCTATAGGTCTGTACTAATAAAACAGAGCAAGATAAATAGCAATGGTGCCTGTGAATATAACAATACTAAGGAAATCAAAGTACATTGTCAATCTAATGAAAAAGTAATGGTACATAATAAGCTAGGGGATTTTCAACTGTATTTGCCTTGTTTTGCATTGAGGGTGTTATATTAGCAGTTAGCTGCTACCTGCAGTCCTGCATGCATCATATATGAAAATACATGTATCCATTACTGCAAGACCTATAGCTAGCATAACAGTAGCATAACTATTTGATAAACCGAGGTAGCAAAACTGCAACATAACTATTTGATAAATAGAGGTAGCAAATTGCAGCTCAACTATTTGTTAAACAGAGTTAGCAAAAATGACAGTCTAGCTAGCAGCAAGTACATAATCAAGCTTGCTACTACATCTGACTCCTAGTCAATGTAGTGACAAAATTGGTTCTTAAATTCATATATGCAGGCACATTACATATCACAGCCTATCACTAATTGTCTAGTAGATTGCACACAGAAAAATTGAACCTTCGAGAAAACTTAAAAATCTGCATTACATAAATATGAGCCACACAAGAATAGATCCACCAAAACTTAAGAATCTGCATTACAGCTAGCAGTAGGTGCATCTGACTCTCTGAATAAGAGGACACAAAAACGTTTCTTTTCGGTTCTCTAGCTGTGACATGGCCACTGCTGAAGTGCTGATTGCCGCTGGCTGCTGCTTCCTGGGATGATGCTGCATAGTAGAGGCAAACCTCGGAAAAGTAGATTCACCTAAATTCTACAAAAAAATGAGAGAAAATTAAAGAACGGGTACTACTACCAGCACACATTCACGCCACATGAACCAAATCCATGACCATCTGTACACAATCAAGAGAAACACATTTGGGTTCAAGTGATGGGATTGAAGGCTACTGCTACATACCTATGAAGGCCGCAACTCGAGCTCTCTTTGCCTGCAGTCTCCGCTTTGGTATAGCCAATGATTATCTTACTTGGATGCAAGCCCATCCTGATGAGCTCCTCAGCCTTCTCAAGCAGTTCGCCGGCAAACGATATGGTGAGGTTGGCCCCATCCCCAATCTCCTCCTGCTGAGCCCTGCCAGCCAGTACCAGAATCTTAGCAGCCAGAGAAGCATACATGTTTTGCCGAGGCTGCCACAAGCGTAACTGAGTAGCCTACATCTAGACACCTGAATAAAATTGCAACCACACACACACACACACAAGTGAGTACAGGTAGCGCAGCCAGGGAAGTGATCATCTCCAACCTCAAATGTTTCTCATTTAAGAAAGAAATTAATATTTAAGAAAGCAAATGATGCACAGTAAATATAAAAAGATTCTTTACGTTGAAGAGATCATCTCCAACCTCAAATGTTTCTCATAGTCATAGAGTACATTGATATATGATCAAAACATCTCTAGTCCAGCCTGGATAGACAAGCAAGTGGTAAGTGAGGACTTCTTACTAGTTCCTCTCAGCTATGGTTCAGTACTCAGATAATGCGTCAACCATAAATAAATAACTATTCTGTTCAGCCTAGATAATGCATCAACCCAACACCCATGTGATAGGAACTGAAATAATCTAGAACAATACAAATATATTGGGGTTTCTGTACAAACAAGATAGTTGTCACAAATCAGGGATCTATATTATTAGTACTCCATTTGACAGGTTACCCATGAGAAAAAGGAGCTTTCTGTACAAACAAGATAGTTGTCACAAATCATAAGTCAGGATAAAAAGTGACAAATCTGAAATTATACATACTTGATGCATTTGAAGTGCACTACCTAGATATCTGCATGTGAAGTGCAGTTCCTTCAGTTTGCAATGACGCACTGAACCTGTGAAAGAAAAGGTTAGCATTGAACCACAAGCAGTCCTACTAATGGAACTGATATTTTTCAGATGCAAATGAATAAACAATTTGTCATCAGAAGGACAGAACCCTAATTGTAATGCATAGTTAATATGGAGATTCATTATTAGGCATTAATACTGCTTCCCTCCTGCGAACAGCTAAAAAATTCAGACAGGTAACTAACCAGATGCAAGGACATATAGTACAACAAAAACAAATCAGAGAGATAAGTAAACAGCACAATGTTTAGGATTTGAGGACTGCATAATGGAAGCTTGCACTACCGTTATGGTGGATGCTCAAGTAATTATCTCTGACATACTTCCCCTCTCCCAACTGGTGTAAATTAAACAATACAATTTGATGTAGACAAAAAATACAAAAAAAACTCCCATACATAAAAGAACAACTTTCGTCAGAGACCATGAATGTTGCAGATCCATCATCTTGCATACGCCAGGAGCAACCAATTTCCTGGTGGTCACCCCAAAAGCCTAGGCAACAAACCGTGCACAATCATGCATATCAGATCTGAAGCAATTCTTTGGGGGTGAGTTGAGAGGGGGAAGAAAGAAACGAGAAATCCAAACAAGAACCTGGTGGATGAGGACGGCGGGGCTAGGGGCTGGGCTGGAGGTGAGGTCGGCAGATCTGGTAGTTGGGGCAGGGCCGACGAGTCCGTTGGCAAACAGCCAGAGGTGATGGCTGGGGAGGCGGGCCTATGGTGGTGGAGGACGGCCGGCAGCACTGCTGGTGGAGGAGGCCGGCGGCACTGCTGGTGGAGGAGCCCTTGGGGCAGAGAGGTTCAACTTCTAACTTCTGATGAGAGGCCAGCAGCTACGGGATTTGGGGAAGAGGAGGTCACGGACACAGATGAGAGGCACGTGCGGCTGAAAATTTTTTGAGATCCCGCGCTATCCTTCCATTTGTGTCTCTGTTGGCTGGACCACGGTGAACCGCTGAAGCGCGGGCGACCAAATTCTTTCGCGAGAAACACGCGCAGCAGGCCCGTGATGGCATTTTTGTGACATGAAATTATTTATGTCACTAAGTTGAGATAGCTTTTAAAAAAATGTCATAAACTCATTGATTTAGTGACATTTCGATCACATGTCATGCCATAATCGTCATAAGATGACACATTTCTTGTAGTGAGGGGTTCTTCAGCTTCTCTGAAAGGTGGGGGCTTCGTATCCATGAAGTCCTTGAAGCTACTATACTAGTTAGGAGCGGGCCCTTCCTGTGCATTACGACCTCCCGGATTTGCCATCCGATTGATGGTCTCAGTGAGCATCCTCTGATTTTCCACCATCATTTGCATCAGCTCAGCTGGATTTGGTGGTGGGGGAGGAGGGGGGTGGATTCATGTTTGCACGCTGTTCCGCACCTCGAGTGCCACGAGACATCTGTAAAGACACAGTCAGTGAGCATTGATGATGACAAGATTTGCCGCAAAAGAACTTATATTCATGCCTGAAAGTATTCGAGAGAATAGCTTTACAGAAAGGCACAATAATTCAATTCCACAAAACAACATCACCAATCCAACACATGATAGAGATATCCGCAATATGCACCACAACGGGAAACATCGTCATAACATAACAAACATGTTAAGATTGCACATTGGGTCCATAAAGTTATTACATCATCACAGTACATGCCATGATTCAAGGTCAAAGTTTCGGATTACAACATGGTTACAAAAGCACCACGGCTGACTAGCATACTGCAAAAGATCCTCTCATAACACTACCCACTACTCCCTACACTCCAGGCTCGTCGTCCGGTCGGCGTCGAAGATCGCCTCTCCATCCTCGTCGCTAACCGGCTCCAGCTCCTCATCCTCTACGTCCTCGTGCAAAGGTGGTGCAGCCACTGCTGGTCCATCGACCTCCATACCATCATCATCGGCCACAATCACCTGAGGTCCCACCTCTGGATTCACGGGTGAGCTGCAGCAAGCACTCCTGTAAGGTCTCCCTCTCTCTAGCTAACTGGCTCATCTGATCCTGCTTATGATCTCTCTCTCTAATGGCCTTCACCCACTACTGCCTACGGTACTCTGCAATGTCCTCCCAGTCATTGCGGTCCTTCTGAGCTTGCTCCAGGAGCCTAGCTTGATTGCAAAACTTGCGAGCACGCTTTTCAGCTTTCTGTTGCATCTCCTGAGCCTGGCGAACAGCCACCATCACCTGTGCATAGGTGCCCTCTCGCTGACTGATCAGCTTGAGTACAGCCATCATAGCACTCATAGCAAGACTAGAACTCTCAGCTCTCTCTCCCCTGTCTCGAACCAAAGCATAACCATCAGCCTGTTTCCACTCCGCTGCTGCTGGGTCAGCACGGGGAATGGAGGCCGCTGGTCCTCCCATCAGCTCATCACCACACCTCTGACAGATATCGAGAAGGACAGTCTGGGCTGCAACCTGAGCTGCCTCCCAAGGAGTCTGCCCATCTGAGCTACAAGTCCAGCCTGTCCATGCAGGCTTGTCCCCATGTGGAGGGACAACTCCCTGCACAGCAAACCACTGTATCCCTCCTGTGCTCTCCATCTCCCACCAAGAATACTGAGGTGGCTCAGTATACCCAACAGTCCGTAACACTCTCCAGAGCAGGGTAGGAGTACCAAACTCGTGCAAGAAAGTGTCACTGGGACAGGGTGAAGCGGGTGCGTCCATCTGTGGAAAGGGATAGGAATACCATAGATAAAAGAGGATTAGTTTAAGCAACATTTATTTATTTAAAAGGGACGAAATTGTAAGGGAAGGAGTAGACAGAATGTATGTATGAATGCGACATGATGCATGCACGAACCGTACGTCCTCACAAACTTAGAAAATTAATATTCTAACGGATATACGGTGGCATACATTCGTCTCTCGATACGATAACTATCGGTTTACACGTGCGCTGTTAGAGTACCTGCAGAAAACTTCATTTCAGCCCAACAGTTCCCAATATCACTCAAGAAAGCAGTAAACTAAGTGCACATTGCTTGGACATGGCCAACATGCACAAAAAATGACACCACAGCTACCCGGGAAATTAAATGCTCCCCAATTAAGTTTCTTTCGTAGTTCCATGGTTTCGACATGTAACCACTCCAGAAAACCACCGCGAACACTCCCCTAGACCGCCGTTTGGACGATCATGCTCTCACAGCTCACACTTACCAAAGCGTAGGTGCTACGTTGCATAATTTAAATCTAGCGACATATGTGGATAATTCACATATGAAGGCTACCTCCACCATTAGACCACAGGGTAGCATAGTGCGGTCATCACACATCCATACCTGAGTACTGCCGGAGATGCATAAATAAAACCCCCCAAGTCAGTACTTAAATAGCCACCTAGAGTCCTTATGTTGGCAAGGAGGATTCGACCACTGGCATAACTTAATTATTTATTTTACACCATTTTATTTAAAAACTCTTTTGTTTTAAATACACAAACGCTGTATTTATAATGCTGAACTTGCTCCGATACCAGCTGCCACAGAACTGACCAAATTATAAGAGTTCAAGTGCAGAAACGATCGCCAAGCAATCAAGTTTCCAAACTTGAGCCCATATAATCCCGGTAGTCAATTGAAATCACGAAGGACTTCAAACCAACTCGCAACAAACCAAGATCGTAATAGTTCAACATAAACACAGCGAATGTTACATAGTCATTCATTGCCGTCGAAGCGGCACCACATCTGTCACAGAACCGACCAAATTATAAGAGTTCAAGTGCAGAAACGATCGCCAAGCAATCAAGTTTCCAAACTTGAGCCCATATAATCCCGGTAGTCAATTGAAATCACGAAGGACTTCAAACCAACTCGCAACAAACCAAGATCGTAATAGTTCAGCATAAACACAACGAATGTTACATAGTCAAACATTGCCGTCGAAGCGGCACCACATCGGAGTATTAAGTTATTACAACACTTGTTCGAAGTAGCGGAAACAAAATAGTTACACACACATTCCGAAGTTCAGTTCATAAGCTTGAGTTATTGCCAGAGTCTATGCCATCCTTCCAAAAGCATCAGAGACGAGATTGTTAGAGAACCGTGCCCAACGGTTAGTCCTCATCCCCAGCGGGATGGAGATAGGTCTTGCAGAAACCGTCATAGAAGATGTCATCTGCAATCAGGTGGGAATAAACCCTGAGTACGAGAATGTACTCAGCTAGACTTACCCGTCTAGTAAAACATAAAAGACACCAAGGATCATGCAAGGCTAAGTATCAAGTGGAGCTGGTTGACTCACCTTTTTGCCAAAAGCTTAAGTTACAACTAAATTTTTTTGAGAGCATCATTTTTATTTACCATCAGTCTACCACTAGATTAGCACCTGTACTACAACACATCACTTGATTATTGCAAACAATAATAACCATATCAAATTCATCAAATGTTCTTTTTGCTATCATCATTATCATGAACCAAGTTCATTAGTGAATGCTACGTTTGCCGCTGCTCTGTCAAGTTCTCACTAACTGGGAGAGACGGCGATTCGAATCGAATTCCTATCCAGCTGGAGGGTTATTCCTAGCACTCACCCAAGCATCCCCTGCCGGAGAGCCAACGGGTCACCTTTGGTACAACTCAGGAATCGCGGCTCCGATCAGCACCGCACTCCCAGGGCTACCACTCTGCCAGGGAGGTCAGAAATTTTAACTCACCTGCCTTTGGACTTACGCCAATGGTCCCCCGCACACCGCACTTCCTCCGGTAGTGCGCACTTTATACTTGCCGGTCTTCCGGCCTGAGTCATACTACTCGGCTTCGCGGTCGGAACGAGTTATCCGGCCAACTAAGTGTCAGGCATGCGTTCAACATGACAAGAGGACGTACAACGATCGGTCCTTAGCTGCCACAGACGGAGTTACTACAAACTTGCAAAACTCCGCCCGGCTTAAGTCAATTTAATCAGGTTCCATCCACGATAGCACATATAGACTATCGCGATCCAACATAACCCTATATCGCGCAGGTGACAGGATATCACCCGACTTCTACCGATTAAAGCAAGGCTAAGCTGCTACTCGATCCTAACTCTACAACCCGGGTGTGGTGAGTATCTGGACAAGGATAGAGTAGAATGCAGCAACAGTTTCATCACAACTCCTATACGTAATGCATCAATAGATATAACATATTAAGTAAACTTTCGAAAATAAAGGAAGACTTAGAATGCTCCGGGGCTTGCCTTTCACGAACGACGCCGGCTCGTGATTCGGGCACTCAACTTCTTCTTCTGGCTCCTCGAGTCCAGCTTGCTGGACCTCCACCTCCTGGTTGCCTTCCTGGCCTTCGGGATTCGCTTGGAGCTCGAAGGAAACTGCCACGTCCGGTGCACCTATTGCATGCTCGATGAATAAGAAGGTGCACATGCTACAGATGAATGCTTAATAACACAAGCAACTCACTGGACACTCATTTACGGAGCAAAAGCTATACAAGCTCATACAAGCAAACAAGTTAGCTTAGCCCCAAAACCTATGATGATACCAAATCAGCAATCAACATAAAACAGGAGTAACCTGGTAATTAAATCATAACTAATGATAGACAGATCCAACAATCATGAGTGAAGACATTCTGGAAAGTTTATGAAATTGTCTACAAATCATCTTTAAATATCACAGCAAGATTCATATATTTACCCAGTCATTTAAACAAAGTTCCAGGTTCTGTCCCAGAAAAACAGAGAACACCTATTTCTAGAACCCAACTTGGAACAGCTATAACTTTTAAATTACTTGACCAAATGACCTCAAATTTAAACCACAGCTAATTCGATAAGTTTAGAACAACTTTGATTTATACAAGTTTCACAGAAAGTCAAGTTATCATTGAGCAAAGTTAAATTGCTTCCTTGCTGTCCAGAACAGCATTTAACCCTATAGTTAATTATTTAATGACATGACCAAAACACAAACAATGCCAATCACATAGCTTATGAGCACAAGCATATTACCAGATTACCAGAACATCAGATGACAACCTTCAAACATATACTTAGCAAGGCATTTATTAATTAATTCTAGAAAAGGGCATAATTACAAGATACTAGTCCAAGTGCTCAGAAACATCTACAAAAATTACAGAAGCACAAGGACATTATCAAAGTATCACCAAAAAAATTTCAGAGCAATTTCACATACCAAATTAAAGATATGTATTTAACATGTGCCTAGGTGTTTATTTCATAAATTCAGAAACATGACTTATATTATGCCAAACAACAGATTTCAGATTATTTACACATTGGGAATGCCATAAACAAGTTTACTACCAAAGTAGAGCACCAGCATAAGTACCAATTATTTTATATGATTTAATTAAAGAAACAAGCCTCATTTCAATCATAAATTACATATCAAATCTGCAGTACACCAAAAATCATGAAATATTTACCAAAGTACTCTAATACCATACAGAGACTACCACAAAATTTTCAGAGCAAACTAAGCAATATAACCAGAGATATGCAGTTATCCAAGAATAACAAGATTAAATCCTTAATAAATAATTTCCCAAAAAACATGGTTCATTTTATATTTTTATTAAAAACTAGCCGTCTCAAGGAATACCACAAAATTGGTTTCACAATTTTTGGATCTCAGAAACAGGAGATATGATTTTTGCAAGAAAGCCAAAAATCAGGATTTTGAATAAAAGAAAAGGAGGGAAAGAGGAGACACTGACAGTGGACCCCATCTGTCAGGGTCATCGTCCTCACGGCCGTTGCGACTATCGCCGGCGATTTCTCTGCGACGGCGAGGTCTCCGGCCAAACCAATGGCATCAGCGTGATCCCCGAACCCTAACGAATCGATTGATCCCACTTTTCCCACGGCGGAGCTACCGGAAGGAGCTCACCGTCGACGATGGCGGCTCGGCGGAGGTGCTCGGCGTTACGCCGGAGCCCTCAGGCCGGTAGAGCGCAACCTACGGCCTTCTACAGCACCAGCGGACTACGGCGAAGCTTCCTAGGTACACAGCTTGGCCTGGATCCTCGTGGAACACGCTGGCCACGAGAGCACCCATCTCCGGCGGAAGCACGGCGGCGCTGCGCACCGTGTCCGGCGACGGAGAGCTTGGTAGAGCGTCCACCAAGTGGCGCAAAAGCTCGCTAAGGACCTAAGCTATCTTTAAGACCTAACCAGAGACGACGGGAGGCTTCACAGAGCTCGGCATTGAGTTCGCCGGAGAAAACGGTCACGGCGACCCGATTTGGGGGAAGAAGGAAATGTCGGCTCACCGGTGGGATTCTCGGCGAGTTAGAGGGTGGAGATTGGAGAGCGGTTCACGGCGGAGCTTTGGGTGAAGTTTGGTGAGCAATGGCGCAGCAGGGAACGCGCGCGAGCTCGCCGGAGTAAGCTCGCGGAGGAGAGCTATCGGCGGCCGCATTTCTGGCGAACTGGGCGAGGGAGAGCGAAGTGGACGCGTCCACTCTGCGCGGGGCGTCGCCGTGGACGTCATGCGCGCGTGCTGAGCTGACGAGCGGGGTCATCGCCAGCATACGGGCAACATCTGGCGGACAGATGGCGCTCTGGCCATCCACGACGGCGAGCACGGCTTCGATTCAGAGAAATGGCGACCGACTGACAGAGCGACTTTAGCAATGAATAACTCCCAAACCAACCCGAGATAGAAGATGATGCAGTTGACAAAGTTGGAGTTCCAAACGAGTTCTACAACTTTGTCAATTGGAGCAAAGGCCAGATCGGCCTGGATTGAAAGATATGGAGTTTTCAAAATCGATCGAGCAAACTGGTTTCGTTACAAGACAGAAAATTTTCTAAGTGTTGGAAACAGCCCCAAATCTGCCTTGTGGGTCACTTTTGAGCTATTTGCGATCATTTTCACGAGATGGCCATAAAACAACTTTTGTTCCTTATAAAATTTGCTACAACTTTGCTGTAGGAAGTTTTGACATGCAAATAATTTATGAAACACTTTTAAAAAGCCTAAGCAAAAGAGGTTTCTAGGGCCTATTTTCATAAGTATGACTTAGAAGCATATTTTGGAGAAGTGATCAACATGAACATTGTTCCCAAGATTAAGTTACGCATAGATAAACTAATTACCAAGACCTTAAGCACAAACACAAGCATTGTTCACTCAAACATAAACATAGGAAGCCTATTTAAGCAATTTAAAACACATTTTTGCATAGAATGACATGGCTCAAGAGAGATGATGATCATGATATGCTTTGAGTAGATGATGATGCTCATGCTATGCACATGATTGATGCAACCATAACACCGGGGTGTTACAACATCAGAGTCATTAAGTTATTACAACCAAAGTTCGAAGTAGCGGAAGCAAAATAGTTACACACACTTGTTCAAAGTTCAGTTCACAAGTTTGGTTATTGCAAGAGTCTACACCATCCTTCCAAAAGCATCAGATACGAAGTTGTTAGAGAACCGTGCCCAACGGTTAGTCCTCATCCCCAGCAGGATGGAGACAGGTCTTGCAGAAACCGTCATAGAAGATGTCATCTGCAACAGGTGGGAATAAACCCTGAGTACGAGAATGTACTCAGCTAGACTTACCCGTCTAGTAAAACACAAAAGACACCAAGGATCATGCAAGGCTAAATATCAAGTGGAGCTGGTTGACTCACCTTTTGCCAAAAGCTTAACTTACGACTAAGTTATTTTGAGAGCATCGTATTTATTTATCATCAGCCTACCACTAGATTAGCACTTGTACTACAACACCTCACTTGATTATTACAAAGAATAATAACCATATCAAATTCACCATATGTTCCTCTTGCTATCATCATTTTCATGAACCAAGTTCATTAGTGGATGCTACGTTTGCCGCTACTCTGTCAAGTTCTCACTAACCGGGAGAGACGGCGATTCGAATCGAATTCCTATCCAGCTGGAGGGTTATTCCTAGCACTCACCCAAGCATCCCCTACCGAAGAGCCAACGGGTCACCTTTGGTACGACTCAGGAATCGCGGCTCCGATCAGCGCCGCACTCCCAGGGCTACCACTCTGCCAGGGAGGTCAGGAATTTTAACTCACCTGCCTTTGGACTTACGCCAATGGTCCCCCGCACACCGCACTTCCTCCGGTAGTGCGCACTTTATACTTGCCGGTCTTCCGGCCAGAGTCATACTACTCGGCTTCGCGGTCGGAACGAGTTATCTGGCCAACTAAGTGTTAGGCATGCGTTCAACATGACAAGAGAACGTACAACGATCGGTCCTTAGCTGCCACAGACGGAGTTACTACAAACTTGCAAAACTCCGCCTGGCTTAAGTCAAATTAATCCGGTTCCATCCACGATAGCACATATAGACCATCGTGATCCGACATAACCCTATATCGCGCAGGTGACAGGAAATCACCCGACTTCTACCGTTTAAGCATGGCTAAGCTGCTACTCGATCCTAACTCTATAACCAGGGTAGGATGAATTATCTGGACAAGGATAGAGTAGAATGCAGCAAAAGTTTCATCACAACTCCTACACGTAATGCATCAATAGGTATAACATATTAAGTGAACTTTCAAAAATAAAGGGAGACTTAGAATGCTCCGGGGCTTGCCTTTCACGAACGACGCCGGGTCGTGATTCGGGCACTCAACATCTTCTTCTGGCTCCTCAGGTCCGACTTGCTGGACCTGCACCTCCTGGCTGCCCTCCTGACCTTCGGGATTCGCCTGCAGCTCGTAGGAGGCTGTCGCGTCCGATGCACCTATTGCATGCTCGAACAATAAGAAGGTGCACATGCTAAAGATGAATGCTTGGTAACATAAGTAACTCACTGGACACTCATTTACGGGGCAAAAGTTATAACAAGCTCACACAAGTTAATAAGTTAACTTAGCCCAAAGCCTATCATGATACTAAATCAGCAAGCAACACAGAACAGGAGTAACCTGATAAATAAATCATAACTAATGATAGACAGATCCAACAAACATAAGTAAAAACATTCTGGAAAGCTTATGAAATTGTCTACAAATCATCTTTAAACATCACAGCATGATTCATACATTAAACCAGTCATTTAAACAAGGATCCAGGTTCTGTCCCAGAAAAACAGAGGGCACCTATTTCTGGAACCTAACTTGGAACAGCCATAACTTTTAAACTACTGGACCAATTTATTCCAAATTTAAACCACAGCTAGTTCAATAAGTTTACTTCAACTTTGATTTAGACAAGTTGCCCAGAAAACCAAATTATCATTAAGCAAAAGTTAAATTGCTCCCTTGCTGTCCAGAACAGCCTTTAACCCTATAATTAATTATTTAATGACATGACCAGAACATAAACCATGCCAACCACAAGGCTTATGAGCACAAGCATATTACAAGGTTGCCAGAACATCAGATGACAATCCCCAAACATTTACTTAACAAGGCATTTATTAATTAATTCTAGATAAGAGCATAATCACAAGCTACTAGTCAAAGTACTCAAAAATCTACAAAAATTATAGGAACACAAGTAAAGCATCAAAGCATCACCATAAAAATTTCACAGCAATAGCACATACCAAATTAAAGATATGTATTTAACATGTATCAATGTGTTTATTTCATAAATTCAGAAACATGACTTATATGGTACCAAACAACAGATTTCAGATTATTTATATATGAGAAATACCATGAACATGTTTACTACCAAAGTAGAGCACCAGCATAAGTACCAATTATTTTATATGATTTAATTAAAGAAACAAGCCACATTTCAATCATA
Source organism: Sorghum bicolor (assembly GCF_000003195.3). NCBI lineage: Eukaryota > Viridiplantae > Streptophyta > Magnoliopsida > Poales > Poaceae > Sorghum > Sorghum bicolor. The sequence goes on from NC_012877.2 coordinate 22,109,305, forward strand.
AATTGCATATCAAAGCTGCAGTACACCAAAAATCATGAAATATTTACCACAGCACTCTAATACCATACAGAGACTACCATAAAATTTTTAGAGTAAACTAAGCAGTATAACCAGAGATATGAATTTATCCATGAATAACAAGATTAAATACTTAATAAATATTTTCCCAGAAAACATGGTTCATTTTATATTTTTATTAAAAACTAGCCATCTCAAGAAATACCACAAAATTTGTTTCACAATTTTTGGATCTCAGAAACAGGAGATATGATTTTTGCAAGAAAGCTAAAAATCAGGATTTTGAATAAAAGAAAGGAGGGAAAGAGGTGACACTGACAGTGGACCCCAGCTGTCAGGGTCTTCTTCCTCTCGACCGAGGCGACTCTCGCCGGCGATTTCTCCGCGACGGCGAGGTCTCCGGCCAAACCAAGGGCATCAGCGTGATCCCCAAACCCTAGCGACTCGATTGACCCCCTGTTCCCCACGGCGGAGCCACCGGAAGGGGCTAGCCGTCGACAATGGCGGCTCGGCGGAGGTGCTCGGCGTTACGCCGGAGCCCTCAGGCCGGTAGAGCGTGACCTAAGGCCTTCTACAGCACCAGCGGACTACGGCGAAGCTTCCTAGGTACGCAGCTTGGCTTGGATCCTCGTGGAACACGCTGGCCACGAGAGCACCCATCTCCGGCGGAAGCACGGCGGCGCTGCGCACCGTGTCCGGCGACGGAGAGCTTGGTAGAGCGTCCACCAAGTGGCGCAAAAGCTCGCTAAGGACCTAAGCTACCTCTAGGACCTAACCAGAGACGACGAGCGGCTTCACAGGGCTCGGCATTGAGTTCGCCGGAGAAGATGGTCACGGCGACCCGATTTGGGGGAAGAAGGAAATGTCGGCTCACCGGTGGGTTTCTCGGCGAGTTAGAGGGTGGAGATTGGAGAGCGGTTCACGGCGGAGCTTTGGGTGAAGTTTGGTAGGCTGGGACGCAGCGAGGAGCATGCACAAGCTCGCCGGAGTGAGCTCGCGACGGTGAGCTCACTGCGGACGCTCTTCTGGCGAGTGGAGGCGTGAAAGGCGAGAGTGGACGCGTCCACTGCGTCCGGGGCGACGCCGTGGAGGTCATGCACGCGAAGAGAGGCTGACAAGCGGGGCCAGGAACAGCGTACGGCCGCCAAATGTCGACGGAGCTCTGCCGCCGGTTGGCCACGTCGACAAGCTCGACTTCGATTCAGAAGAAACGATGACAGTGTGACAGAGCAACTTCACCGATGATTATCTCCCAAACCAGCCCGAGTTAGAAGATGATGCAGTTGACAAAGTTGGACTTCCAATCGAGTTCTACAACTTTGTCAATTGGAGCAAAAGCCAAATTGGCCTGGATTGAAAGATACAGAGTTTTCAAAATCGATCGAGCAAACTGGTTTCGTTCCAGGACTTAGAAAATTTTCTAAGTGTTGGAAACAGTCCCAAATCTGCCTTGTGGGTCACTTTTGAGCTATTTGTGATCATTTTCATGAGATGGCCATAAAACAACTTTTGTTCCTTATAAAATTTGCTACAACTTTGCTGTAGAAAGTTTTGACATGCAAACATTTTATGAAACACGTTTTAAAAGCCTAAGCAAAAGAGGTTTCTAGGGCCTATTTTCATAAGTATGACTTAAAGGCATATTTTGGAGAAGTGACCAACATGAACATTGTTCCAAAGTCAAGTTAAGTATAGATAAACCAATTACCAAGGCATTAAGCACAAACTCAAGCATGGTTCATTCAATTATAAGTATAGGAAGCCTATTTAAACAATTTAAAACACATTTATGCATAGAATGACATGGCTCAAGATAGATGATGATCATGATATGCTTTGAGTAGATGATGATGCTTATGCTATGCACATGATTAATGCAACCATAACACTGGGGTGTTACACCACCTCAGCAAGGGAAGCCCTTCAGATTGTATTTGTCTACCGATGGGATGGTCATCGGGTCGGCTTTAATTCAAGAATTTGAAGGGAAAGAACGCGTGATTTACTATTTAAGAAGGAGGTTGATTGATGCTGAGACCAAGTATTCGGCTATTGAGAAGCTGTGCTTATGCTTGTACTTCTCATGTATTAATTTAAGGCATTATTTGCTATCGGCCGAATGCACGGTTATTTGCAAAGATGATGTGGTCTGATACATGCTGTCTATGCCGATCATGAGCGGTAGGATCGGTAAGTGGATTTTGGCGCTGTCGGAATTCGATCTACGTTACGAATCGGCTAAAGCGGTTAAGGGACAGATTATGGCTGATTTTGTAACTCAACATTGCGGTATAGTGGAAGCTTTGGAAATTGTACCTTGGACGCTCTTCTTTGACGGATCCACGTGTGACCGAGGAGCAGGAATCGGCATAGTGTTAATTTCCCCTCAGGGAAGGAAGTACGAGTTTTCCTTGCCGATTGTTGCCACATCCACAAATAATCAAGCTGAGTATCAAGCTTTGATAAAGGGTTTGGAATTGCTGAGGGAAGTTCATGCTGATGCTGTTGAGGTCTTTGGGGATTCTATGCTAGTTATTAATCAATTGGCTGGAAGCTATGAATGCTGGAGTGAAGTCCTGATAACTTATCATGAAAGGAGTATGCAACTATTAAAGGAATTCAAGGATTTCCGGTTAGAGCATGTTCCTCGATTGCATAATGAAGAGGCCAATCGGTTGGCTCAGCATGCCTCGGGATATCAGCCCATGATTAATGCAATATCGGCAATAGGTGCCGATGATTGGAGGAAAGAAATCATTGATTATTTGAAGGATCCATCTAAGAAAGTTGAGAGCCGTGTTCGGTTTCAAGCTACCAAGTATGTGCTGCTTGAAGGTGAGTTATATTACCGAACTATCGATGGGATTCTTCTCAGATGCTTAGGTGAATATGAGGCTAAGAGTTTGATGGGAGAAATCCACGAGGGAGTGTGTGGTGCGCATCAGTCGGCTTTTAAGATGAAGTGGATGATTAGAAGAAATGGGTATTATTGGCCGACTATACTTGAGGATTGCTTTAAGTATTTCAAAGGGTGTCATGGTTGTGAGAAATTTGGCAATGTTCAAAGAGCGCCCGCATCGGCCATGAATCCTATCATCAAGCCTTGGCCGTTCCGGGGATGGGCTATTGATTTGATCGGCCAGATTTATCCGCCATCCAGCAAAGGTCATAAATTTATTCTAGTTGCCACCGATTATTTTACCAAATGGGTTGAAGCTATTCCTTTGAAGAAAGTCACATCGGCCAACATGATTGATTTTGTGAAAGAGCACATTATCTACCGATTTGGGATTCCTCAAACAATTACTACCGATCAGGGTACTATGTTCACATCGGGGGAGTTTGATGAATTTGCAATCGGTATGGGAATTAAAGTGTTAAACTCTTCTCCTTACTATGCTCAAGCTAATGGGCAGGCCGAGGCATCTAACAAAGGAATTATCAAGCTTATTAAACGAAAGATTGAAGAAAATCCTAGGAGGTGGCACACGTCGTTAAATGAAGCTTTATGGTCATACCGGATGGCTTGTCATGGATCGACCAAGGTTTCACCTTATCAGTTGATGTATGGGCATGACGCAGTGTTACCTTGGGAAATTAAGACTGGGTCTAGGCGATTATCTTTTCAAGATCAATTGGCTGCCGATAATTATGCTACTTTGATGACTGACGAGTTGGATGATCTAGCAGAACATCGGCTGAGGGCCTTAATGAGTATAGAAGAGAATAAGAAGAGAGTTGCCAGATGGTATGATAAGAAGGTAAAAGCTAAGGAGTTTGCCGATGGAGACTTAGTGTGGAAATTAATCTTACCGATCGGGACTAAAAGTTCAAAATTTGGAAAGTGGTCTCCCAATTGGGAGGGGCCCTATCGGATAAGTCAATCGACTCCTGGCAATGCCTATATTCTAGAAACTCTTGAAGGAGTTGAATTTCCCAGAGTATTAAATGGCAAATATCTGAAGAAGTACTACCCCAGCATATGGGTCGATGCATGAAAGTTTAAGTGGCTATAACATTCCTATCGGCTGGACCAAAATGTATCTGGAGCTGAACTTAGTGTTTTGAAAGGTGCCGATAACAGTCCTATCGGCTAGACTAAGGTACTAGGAGTGCTCAAAAGAGGAGAGGAGGATGTATCGCCGATGAAGAGCTCATGTGCTCAGCAGTGCCTGGATTGCCGATATGGCGCGCAGACGGATCTGGTTGGCTTCCTCTATCTCCTTCACGTCGTCATCGGCAGAGCCCTCCACCGGCTTCAGCTTCTTTTTCATCTGCAGTGCCTTACGGCCATGAATATTTTGCTCTTGCTCAAGAAGCTTGATTGTCTCCGGTAGTTGGCTTTCCTCTTGTCGGGCCTAGGACAAGGCATCCTCTACCTGCTTGAGTTCTGCCAACAAGGCTTCTCTTCTTGCCGATAGGTCAGAAATCTTTTGCTTCAACACATCCCCTGAGGACTGTAAAATGCCGATGTTTTTGTGCTTCTCATCGGCAAGGAGCTTCACCTTCATCATCTCCTTAGAGAGCTGGGCATGTGTAGCTCTATCGGCAAGACGTTGGGCAGCCCTCTGGTACTGCAGCTGACGGCTCTCTAGATGTGCGGCTTGAAAAAGGATTTCTTCAGCATCGGCAGGGATTTGGCCCCTGAGGGTCTTGAACAAAGCCTTAGTCGGGTCAGAATCGTCAACCAGCTGGACTGTGTCTTGATGAAGGAGGGTTGATAGTTCTTCCAACTTCGCCCTGACTTCTGCCGATGTGATTCCGATTGCCCGGGAGGAACTTGCTTCTTCACCTTCGTCTTCGGAGATGTCAATGGCAAAGGAGAACAAGCTGTCAGGAGAATCCTGTTCCTGAAAGGGAAATAAAGTGGGTCATTCTATGGTCAAGTATTGACAAGTAATATCGATAGAGGCAGGATGACTTACTTGTTTTAGGGCAATCTCTCGCCTCTGACTGGAAGATGCCGATGGGATTACAGGCTGATCGGCTGGGGTTGCCGATGTAACAATGTCAGCTGAAAAATAACAGAAATAATTATAAGACAGAGAAGATAAGTGCATCGGCAATAATTTCATAAAAGTATGTTACCTTGAGGGGGAGCAGTACTTGTCTGAATGGAGGAAACTACCGATGCTATAATGGAACCTGCTGGATCGGTAGTTTGTTCATGCACGTCAGCCGATATGTCTTCTGGCTGAGGTACTTCTGGTTGTGGCTCTTCTGGTTGGGGCTCTTCCACTTGTGGTGCTTCTTGGTGCTTCTTGTACCTGCTGCGTCTGTGTCTCTGGAGAGGAAGGAGAAGATTCTACTAGGATTGGTGATACTGGGGGAGGAGAAGGTGTTGTTGTTCTCTGGCGCTTTGCTTGTGCTCTGGTGCTCTTGGCACCCTTTCTCTTCGGTTGGCTGGACTGGGGGGCATCAGCACTTTTGCTTCTAGTCTTTGCCGATGCACCGGTATGCTGATACAGAAAGGAAAATTTGTGAGTGCAAGTGTAACAGATGCAAAATGAAATCGGTATGTAAAAGTTTGAAAATTTACCTTGAAAGCCTGTGCCAAAGCAGAGGCAGCTACCGATGGAGATGTCTTAGTCCTCTTGGTGGTGACTTTCTTGAGGCGTACACCTCGGTGCATTATGGTAGCCAAAGTGGGAGCATTGTTGCCGATTGAGGAAATCGGACCTGATGGGAACAGATCAATCGGCTTGCCGCTCCTGCTGACCGATGGAGGAGTATCATCAACCTGCAATATAACACAGAAAGTAAGTTACCGATGAGGATGAGAATAAAAGGATTAGAACGCCGATTTGGAGATACTTACAGTATCATCAGGGACTTTGTACTGGGGATCAATCATGCCACGGTATGAAAGGGCCGATCTGCAGAACAAATGCTCCTTCCATTCTTCCCACCATTGTTTGTATGCCTGAGTGATGAAGAGGGCTAGAACCCACTCTGATAGATCTGCATTTGTATCAGCGTTCGGTGACAGCTGGGCTACTTGGATCCACTCGAGAAGGTTAGTGATGGCTTCCCTAGGTTTTATTACATCGGCATAACAGAGTGCAATCGGCAGCTGGCCGAAAGCTAGTTGACGGGCTAGTGCCGATGGATTGTAAAACTCATAGGTTTGGTTGGAAGTTTTCCCACTGAAAAAGAAATTCACTGGTATAGCCCTGGGAGTGATCAGCGCCATCATCACATCATGATCCTTGTTGAGAGCGTCATTGAATGGATGGAAAACCAAAGGAAACATAGTATGGGGATCTTCATAGGGCATCCACGCTCGCTGCTCTTTAGTCAGGCCTTCATACAGGGTTTGGAAGAATCGGCTGACCTGGTCTGCATTGCCCCCTGTACCGGGCAGAACTATGGCAGCCTCGCCAAAGTTTAGAGGAGGGCGAGTTGCCAATTCTTCTTCTTCCAGTTCATAGTCCTCAGCTATATCCCTAGGAAAGCGCTGTGCGAAAAGGTCAAACTCAAGACGCTTGTGCATGTGGAGGCTGAGCCACATGTTGATAAACCACCAGGGACCCCCCAAGTTGCCGATGGACGGGCCGAGTAGGAGTTTCCTGGTTACTTGATGAAGGAGGTGGTAAGCCGCGCCAAGCAGGTATCGGCCGAGGGGGAATCGGCCACCATTGGCTAGTCTTTCTGCTGCTGCCAGGTAGAAGGAGGTTGGGCCTGCCGATCGACCACAAAATACAAATTTGTCCAACCACATGTTCAGGAAGCTGGTCTGTTCCTTTATGTTAACAGGGCCTGTTCGTTTGTATTTTTGGATGTACCCTGACCAACCGCCGATGGAGCGAGTTTCTACCTTAGCACTGGGTTTGGTATCAAAAAGTGGGTGCTATCGGCAGAAGATACATCTAGGCCGGTGAGCATAACCACATCGGCAAGTGTAGGGGAAGCAGGGCCGTGGCCAAAGACGAAGGCATTGAGTGTGTCTAACCAGAAATATGATGCAGCTATCAGCAGTGACTCATTCCTATGCATATCGGCAACGGACACCCTGATGCATTGGTCTAGTTTTCTCTCGCCCCACTGGACTTCATTTGAGTGGTTGACTCTCAAGAACCAATCCTTCCATCCCACGGTAGGACTGGGCCAGGAACGGAAAGTATCCTTCCACAGATCCAGAGAAAAATTCTCGGCTCTAAAGGGGATTCTATTTGTTTCTGCGTTAATAAGGTCGGTGGGATCTGGATCCCCTAACGGACCAAGACATTGGAGGTGTGGCTGATCGGTGGGGATGACAATTTTGTTGGACAGATCCTAATGGTTTTGGAGATAAAAAGAAGAACAAAAGAAGAAAAAGATGAATATTCAGTAAAATAAATCACGAACAAACATGGGTGTGGTAAAGGTACAAGAGATAGGGTGATGAACTGACCTCAGGAACGGTGAAGTTGATGGCCATTTCCTTGCAAGGAAGGAGATTGAAGACTTCGAGATTGGTGGAGAAAAGCCTTCACTGGAGTTCGCGGAGCTCTCGAACAGCACCGCCGCTAGGAAAGTGGAGTCGGAGCTGTGGAATGATGTGATGGAGAAGGAGTACCCGAGAAGGAACTATTTATAGGACAAAATGGGCAAGGGTAAATCTGACTTATCACTTCGCCGTATCCATGAAATCCGAGGATACTCAGGAAGATATGGTAACTGTTCGCACGGTAATCAAGGGATTGCGCAGGTGATTTGATAGGAAGTGGTCGTAATTTTGAGATATTTTACTGTGCGAGATTTCCTGGTCGGTCCATCGGCAGCGCCTTGTAACGGTAATATTGCCGATGGACGAATAAAGTAGAGATATCCGTTGCGGAGGATAAGACACGTCACTGTACGGGGCGTCCTGGTCAGTCCATCGGCAGCTCTCTGTAACGGTAACATTGCCGATGGGCGACTAAAGTGGAGATGTCCGTTTAGGAGGTTGAGGATTTCGAGGAATCTGCGGAGGGATTGGATCAGGGTTGTTCAGATTGAGGTTGTCGATTACCAAATTGGGAGAATTAATTGCGGAAAGGCATCATTACTGCAGAGAATTTTGGAGCATTAATGATTTCATACTCCGAAATTGGGGGGCATGTGTTGACACCATTTTTGGACACATATCCAGGATCGGTAGAGTGTGGATCGGCAAGACAGAGTAATGGTCACCGGTCTGCAGAAGGATTGCCGATGAGGGCAGTTGCCGATAAGAAGACAGCTGGATATGGCTAAGTCCATGGATGGTGATGTGTTTATGCCAATCGCCAGGGTTAACTATTGCCGATGGGGAGTCTGCCGACGACATGGAAGGAAGATTTGAAGGTTGCCGATTGATCCGTGGTGGTGTCCCAGTTTGTCACACAAGGATAGTTTTATGTTTTCCTTAGTTATTTAAATCGTTTTGTACACGGATTTTGTTTAGATTTGGAATTCGAATTCTAGTCATGTCTGGTTGTAGCTCTTTGAGTAGGGTATAAATGTAGACCCTGGGGCCTTGTAATCGGGACAATCAATCTATCAATCAATCAAACACAAGTTTTTACTCATATTCCAGCATCTACTTTTTCGACGACTTCGTCATATTTTCCTTTTATTACGAGTTCTTAGGAATTCGTCGACTTAAGCTCGGCGCGTTCTCAAGTTCCGCGTGAATACCTCTTGGCCATGACATCCGGGCGCATCGCTGTTGTCGGGACCAAAGTATTCGAGTTATCACCTTTGCCGATAGTAAGGTCAAATCGGCTGGCACGCCTTAACGTTTAAATCGGGTATTAGCCCTTTGTGTTTGCAGATCAGCTTTTGCATCAACAGTAGGTCTTGGCTTATCACCATTGCCTATATCTACTTCTACTAAATCATCGGCCGATGTAAACCTCTGGCCTAATTTTCCATCATCGGCGAACCTATCCATTAAAACTCCTCATCAGAACCGACTGCTTGGATCGGTGGAATTTCGTAATCGGCAACCTTGAGGAAATCCTTTTCCCAAATCTCCCCTGAAATGCATCTGGTCCTTTTATAAGTATGTGCCTCTGCCGATGCTATAACATACGAAGAATCTCCTGGGACAATCTCAATCTTGTCACCTACCCACTGAACCAAACATCGGTGCATTGTAGACGGAATGCAACAATTGGCATGGATCCAATCTCTCCCCAACAGTAGATTATAAGCACCCTTTCCACTGATAACGAAGAAAGTTGTCGGCAAGGTTTTGCTGCCGATGGTCAACTCAACACATATTGCTCCCTTAACCGGAGACACATTCCCTTCAAAGTCCTTCAGCATTATATCGGTCTTGGTCAAGTCTTGATCTCCTTTCCCAAGTTTTCGATAAACTGCGTACGGCATAATATCAATAGCAGTCCCACCATCAACTAATATCTTGGTCATCCGCTGCCCATCAACCCTTCCTTTGACGAACAGAGCTTTAAGATGCTGCTTTCATTGTCGGCAGGCTTTTCAAAGATAGCCGTCATTGGATCCAGAGCCAACTGAGCTATCTGGTCAGAAAAATCCATCTCCTCGTCATCACTGGACGGTGCAAGGACTTCCATCGGCAACATAAATACCATATTAACATCTGCCGATGACCCTTTTCCTTTAGGATCCGGCTGCTGCTGACCTTCAGACTTACCAGAATTCTCTCCTTTACTCAGCTCTTCCCGTCTTTCACGCTGCAACCTTCTTTTCTGTGTCCTAGTCAGTCCCTCCGGACACCATGGAGGAAGTTGCGGTTGCCTTACCGATTGGTGATGATTTTCCCCTGATTCCACTCGATTGGTATTAGCATCTCTGCAAAATATGAACTCATCGGGAACTCGTGCATCTGCCATCTCCTCAAGTTCCTCTTGGTTCCTAGGAAAGTACCCGACACGGTCACCAAGTTTGTCATGCACACTGAGTCTGCCCCCCAGCCGATCATGAACTGAAGCTCTCCCCCTAATCAGCCCATTAAATCGCCGATCATTGTTTTGATACTGCCGATTAGGTCTATAATACCGATCATAACCATTGCACTCAGGGCAGTCTCTAACAATGGGCAGTTTAATGTTTTGCTCCCAACAATGGATAAAGAACGGGCAGTTCCAGTGATCTTTATGCCGATTCCACTCTTGTCGGTGTCTTTCCTCTTCTCGACGACGATCCTCCTGTTGGTGCCGATACCGATCTTCACGTTGTTGCCAAGTCTCCCGATGCCTTCTGTGAGTTATCACAATACCAGATCGGGGAGGCCTTCCTGAGCTGGTTCCTTCCTGGATCAAACCTTTGCCTTTGGCATCATCGGCAGTAATCTGGTGCTGAGGATCTACCGATGCACTTCTTTCAGCTGCCTCTAATGTCAAGATCTTGGTTTTTCCCTTAGCATCCAACATATTTCTAGGAAAAGGATGTTGATCAATCTTCATCGGCTTCTGAGCTTTAGAATTATCAAACTTAATTCTCCCAGATTCTATAGCCGATTGTAGCTGTTGTCTAAAAACTTTGCACTCATTTGTGCTGTGAGATGTTGCATTATGCCACTTGCAGTATTTCATCTTCTTTAATTGTTCTGCCGATGGAATCACATGATTGGGTGACAACTTGATTTGCCCTTCCTGAAGTAGAAAGTCAAATATCCTATCGGCCTTGGTGATGTCAAATGCAAACTTCTCTGGCTCTTTATGCCCAAAAGGGTAAGACATCGGCTTCTTGTTTTTTACCCATTCTGCCAAGCCGATGACTGGTTCTTCATCATAATCTGAGCTCGCTGCTTCATCGACAAATGACACCTTTTTATTCCATGCTCTCTTAGGTTCAAAAGGTTTAATATCTTGGTCAAAAATCCTGTGCACCAAATGACTTAGACTCTCGAACTCTTGAGAAGCATATTTGTCTCTGATATGTGGCAATAGCCCCTTGAAAGCCAAATCGGCTAGCTGCCGATCGTCCAGAACCAGACTATAGCACTTATTCTTGACCTCTCGCAATCTTTGCACAAAACTCTCAACCGATTCATCATTGCGTTGTTTCAGCCTGACTAAATCGGTAATCTTCTTATCATGAACTCCAAAAAAGAAGTATTTATGGAATTGTTTCTCTAGATCGGCCCAAGTGATCACTGAATTAGGAGGTAATGAAATAAACCAAGTAAAGGCCGATCCAGAAAAAGATGATGAGAACAAGCGAACCCTTAATTCATCGCTATTAGCAGCTTCTCCACACTGGATGATGAACCTATTGACATGCTCCATAGTTGATGTATCATCCTATCTAGAAAACTTGGTGAAATCTGGTACCTTGTACCGATTTAGAAGTGGAATTAAATCATATGCAGGAGGATACAGTGTCCGATAAGAGTAAGTGTTGACTTTGGGTTTTATCCTAAATTGGTCTCTCATTACTTCAGCTATCTTATCGGCCCAATAAGCATCGGCATCTTACCGATGAGGTGGTTGTGGATCTGGCACCTGCTGATAAGCTTGTACGTGTCTCTGAGGTGCACGATCTCCATGGAACATTGGATTAACCATCGCCTGCTGACCACCAAGTTGTTGGCCAAGATTCATTGGCTGGTTGATCAACCCTTCTGAAACCCAGGTTGGACTGGTCCCTGTTGAAACCCTATAGCCTGATGATTCTGCTGAGGCATCTGTGGAAAGACAAACTGCCCTGTCCATCCACTATTACGTTGGCATAGAATCTGCCGATGCATTAGGCATCTAGAACGTTGGTGCTTGAGAATTCCCAGTAAAAGGTCTTGCAGTAGTAGTTGTGGAATACTGGGGATTCTGAGTCATCGGCGAACCTAGAGGTGCCGATGCCATTGGAGCCTTGCCTGTCACGTCAGCCACTTGAGATGTTCCAGGACCTTTTGCCATCAATTCTGGGGGCATACCATAGCCCCACCAGTTGGGAGGAACAGATCCTGACATTGCCGATGCCAATAAATCTGTAGCAAGTTTGATTTGCCCGTTTGACGTTGATGGATTAGTTGTCATCGGTGTAGATTGCGCATTAGTCATCCCTAGCGTGCTTGGAGGAGAAGTGACTTCTGTGCCCGCAACGGCCGTGGTAGCCGATGGAGCCGTGACTACCAATGATCCTAGCTGATGATAGGCACAACCCACATAAGATGGTGGTACTTGTCCTTCTATGAAAGTTCTAGCCACAGCATTGAAAACCGTATTGGACAGTACACTAGATTGATTGATCAGAGCACGGTTGACAGCACTATCAACCATCTCTTGCAATTTACCAGGATTGGCTTCAAAAGTTATTTGCCGAGGTGCCGGCAATGCTTCCTTTTGGATCACCTCGCCACTCCTGTTGATACTGAAGGATTTCAAGCATAGCTGCTTGTAATCCTCCATCCATAGCTTGCTTCTGCTCATCTCTGAGATTGGCTTCCGTCACGGGGTTAACGTTCTCCAAGTCGAAATCGATGTTCGACATGTTGATCTTGATCTTGAATCTCTGTCCCACTGGGCGTGCCAAAAGATGTGTTGGTGCAAAAACTGATCTGCAAACACAAAGGGCTAATACCAAATTCAAACGTTAAGGCGTGCCAGCCGATTTGACCTTACAATCGACAAAGGTGGTAACTCGAACACTTTGGTCCCGACAACAGCGATGCGCCCGGATGTCACGGCCAAGAGGTGCTCACGCGGAACTTGAGAACACGCCGAGTTTGACTCAACAGATTTCTAAGAACTCGTAGTAAAAGGAAAATATGACGAAGTCGTCGAAAAGTAGATGCTAGAATATGTGTAAAAACTTGTGTTTGATTGATTGATAGATGTCTCATCACATTACCACGGGGTCTATATTTATACCCTATTCAAAAGAACTACATCCAGACACGACTAGAACTCGAATCCCAAATTAAACGGAATCCGCATACAAAACGAATTCTAGTAACTAAGAAAATCATTAAACTATCCTCCGCAACCGATCGGTACACCGCCACGAGTCAATCGGCAACCCTTGCGCTTTTCTTCATAAGCATCGGCAGACCGCCTGTTACAGCCATCGGCAACCATCAGCACTAGTCATACGAACACATCACCACTCCTGGACTTGGTCATATTCGGTTGTTTTTCAATCGGCACCAACCTTCATCGGCAACTCCCCTGTAGACTAGTCACCATTGCCCCACCTGCCAATCTACACTTCATTAACTCCAGGTGCGTATCCAAAGATACATGTCCAAAAACGGTTTCAACAATCTTATTTAAATTTTATGTAAAAATAAATAAATAAATCATTATTAAAGTATCTCTAACGATAAAATAAGTTATAACAAAATAAATAATATTTATAACAAAATTGAACAAGAAGGTGGTCAGAGTCAAAAGAGACAGTTTCAAAGCAGCGCTAAATAACACCTCATTTATAATGGCTGAAGCAGCTGCTTTGGTTATAATGGCTGAAGCAGCAGCTTTGGCATCGTCCGCAGCGGTGGTTTCTGCGCAATGTCCCGTTTTCAAAATCAACAGATGGTGTCCTACTTCAATAGTCGTGACCACTCCACAACTCGATGGGACATCGAGCATAGCGCATGTTCTAGCTGGACAGGTTTTTCAACCACAGCTCCATCAACGATGCAAGTCTCCAAGAAAGCTAAACACCACAGCGCATGTTTTTCATTCATCTTCGCTTTTCCATGACACGCACTATAAGTTACATTCCAATCCACTCTGACACATGTGAATTAATCAAACAAGGCCTAATGAAGACTCTAAACTTTGTACGGGGAGTGTTTCTCCCTCATTGCTGCTTCATCATGCAGCTAATATACTCATCATTTATCACACAAAAAAAATCCTTCCGTAGGCTGATTTTAAAATGTAAAAATAAAAAGGAGCAATTGAGCACAGATTAACACGCATGTTAATAACAGGCGTACTACACTAAATTCAACGTTCCTGACAACAGAAATTTCCAAATTTCTCAGGATGAACCAAGGAACGATACAATTGACATGGAATAATCCCAGCCAACAGCAGGTCAGTTGGACCTAAAGCCACAGTAAATCAGCTGTTATGTAGCAGCAGTAAACAATGAAATGAATTAGACTCCTAATGCAGATTAATTCTGCAATCAATGAAACCAGATGACATTATTCAATTAGCATCCCTTTCAAATCCCCGTCAGAGAAGAAACCTGTACTTGTGCATAAGTAGTTAAAACCTATGTACCGTTCTTCTTTTTCTTATCACACGAATGGCCAGTCTTTCTCTTGTGACGGCTGAAGTCCGAGACAAACCGGAATGTCTGAGTGCAGCCAGGTTCTGTGCATGCATATGGGCGCACCCCTGTATGCACCCTCATGTGCTCTGTCCTCGCCCATGGCCACTTGAATGTCTTCTTGCAGCCTGGAAATGAACACATGAGCGGTCTTTCATCCAGGTGCACTTTGCGGTGCTGAAGCAAATATTTATGGCAGAAGAACTTCTTCTTGCATCCTTTGACAGGACAAATGTCTCTCTTGTGCAGCGACAAGTCATGCTGGGTGCTAAAGCTCATGTCACACCCTTCTATATCACAAGAAAATTTTGCTCCTTTATCTGCATCGTGCAAACCATCACTTGCCTGATGTTTACTTGTTTTTTTCTTACCACTATGCATTTTGGGTTTCACTTTCACCTCATCAGCTTTTTCTTTTGGAATTTCTTCCCAGTTGTCTACTGCTGTCCCATCTCTTCTGTTGCACACTTCTATGTCACTTGAAAATTTAGCTTCCTTGCCTCCATTGTGCAAATCATCATTTGCCTGACATTTGCTGACTTTTTTCTTACCACTTTGCATTTTGCCTCTAGATTTTACTCTCACGTCATCTGTTTTTTGTTTTGGAATTTCATTCCATTTTGTGTATGTGGCTTCATCTCCATCATCTTCATCACGAAGCAAATCCACTATGTCAGCTTTTTTGCGATTTTCTTGAAACTGTTTATTTGTTTTATCATTCTTTTGCTTCTTATTACTCATTTTCTTACCCATCTTTAGCAATTTCTTGTTTACATTTGACAAACCATCACTTGCCTTCTCCTTGCTAAACCTCTTACTACCTTGCAATCGAGCACTAGATTTCACTGCTATGACATCACACCATTGTGGTGGACTATTATCCCAGTCACCTATTGAGGTGTTTTCAGTGCTATCTGTAACAAACCTGCAGTCAATGTCACCATTGTCCTTGTGTAGCTCATAAAAGCTGTTGCTTCTATTATTACCCTTTCGCCTCTTAGAACTTGATTTTTTATTTCGTGATTCATGTTGTTGATGTTGCCGGGTGTTCTGAGCGTCCACACCTTCACTTTCATCTCCATCTTCATATTTGGCATGATTATCAAAATCTACAGGCTGATCATACACTGTGTATTGCAAAGCAGCTTCATCACAAGCACTGGCACTGTTTCTCTTCTTTTTTCCTCTAGATTTCTCAACAGAGTCCCCCTCTTTTCTTCTGGATATCTTTTTTGAAGAACTTCGGCTGATCAGGGTAGTAGATCTTGTTGATTGTTCTTGCATCCTGTCACAAGAACTAGCAGAGAATATCGCTTTGCTGTAAACTGTTTCATGATTCTGTTCTACCTGTTCACGAGCTAAAAGTGGATGAACTTGGGTAGACATCCAATTTTTGCCACACCACCATCCAGCTACCTTTTTCTTTGTTGTGCCTGATCGCTGTCCTTCTTCATCTGTGAAGCTGTCTGGATTTTCCTGAGCAAATGCCTTGTAAATGATAGGATTGTACGGTACCTGCTTGCTGTAAAGTGGAGATTTACTCTGTTTGGCACTGTAATATATGTTGATACCCATTTTTACTGCCCAGTCACTACTTGTAGGTTCAGCATCTTCATCCTGAAGAGCTAATTGAATTCTTCCAGTGTCTTCACTTGTTGCTTTTTTGAAAGTGATATCTTTCCAAGCATGCTTCATACCAAGTTCTTCTGCTATAACTTTTGCTGCTGCCTCTGCTCTAGGATATTCTGCAAATGCATTGTGAATTAGCTATGAAAAATTCCATGTTGCAAAAGATTGCAGGATTAGGTCTCTGCCATTGTCATAATCATCAAAATGCAATATGCCAACACATCCTGAGTTAAACTGGTTAGACCGTAAAGATCCAGGGTACAATGAAACCCCCATTGCCAGTCCAGGTTTGAAGGCTGGCACAAACTTGTTTAAACCAAAATCGGAGGACATCCTTTCCCCCTGGTCGAGTTTTTTATTTAAAAACGTACTGCCACTAATCATTCTAAGAAGTAAACAGGATATAAAGAGAAATACGAAGGAGCAATGCCAACAGAATTTTGCAGGGAAAGTGCAACTACCTGAATTGCATAAAAGCATGATATTAGCACCACCAATTTGTTCAAGTCGTGTCCAAGTTTCCAAAGCATGTTCTAGACAAAACACGTGCATTCTGCAAGAATCCTTGCTGTACTTGAACAAAGTCAGTGCATCTGTTTCCATTGCACCTTTAGCTGTGCTCAAACTAGTTTTCGGAGAGGCTTTTACACCTGATGCAGTTAGATCATCATCAAAATCAAGATACGCATGCCACTGCTCATGGGAGGTTAGTGACTCTCCCTGATCTGCTAGATGGATCATATTTGTTTCCATACTAACAGGAGTCATAGCAATACATTTCTCCTCCACTGGTTGCATCAGAGAAGCTATTACTCTGGAGTCATTTTCCTCTTCATATAAGTGCAGATTTGTATTTGGATCCTGAACTGATGTTCCTGAGGACTGAATATTTGGGACTCCATTTGCCACGTCATTGTTTTCACAATTGTTTGATATATTATTAGGTACTTCTGCTTCTTCATCAGAATCTGATGATTCATAAGCAGAAGCCAGAAGCCCAAGGGCGGAAGTGCATCCATGGGTGCTGCTGCTGTATAGCTGCCTACACCTACCAGAAACTTGGGCTGCACTCACATTTTGTCTTGTATTATCATCAGTTTCACAAGCATATCCTGTTGAAAAAAGACAATATATTTACATGATGGCCTTCAAACTATGCACTGGAAGAATAATTTGATTACAATAAAAAATTTAGTATTACAATCAATGACACTTTCATACCGTTCAATCACGAAGGTAGAAGACATCAATAGAAACAAAATAAAAATATATTGTTGATCAGTCTTGAGCATCACAGAGGAAAGTGATGTCAACTGAATTAAACTAACTAAAAAGATAAATAATTCAGAAACAAGTAATATAGTTCACTAAAACATTCACTCTAGAGTTCATTTCAAAAGAAAATCCTTGTTAAAATTAGGTGCAACAGAAAGATGATTCAGCCAAACAATCAGTGTTCCGCTAGGCGGCGCCTAGGCGCGATTAGGCGCTGGACGAAGGGTACCCGCCTCGCCTACGGGGGTAGGCAACATCTAGGCACTGGGCGGCGCCGAGGCCGTCGTGGAGCTGAGCCGCGAAATTTCGCCCCCGCGGGCTGATGGTGGAGCGCGGAGGCGGACGGCGCGGCCTTTTGTGCGCGCGGATGGCTTCAGCCGTGGGAAATCACGCGAAATCCCCGCTGCCTCCTCCGTCCTCCTGCTCCACCGCCGGCTGCTACCCCGCCCCAAGGTCAGTCCCCTCCCCTGCTCATCTTCTCTCCCCCGCCGGCAACTCCTCCCCTGCTCATCTCCCCTCCGCCGACAGCAGCTCCTCCTCCCCTGCTCCTCTTCCTCTCCCCTCCCCTGTTTCTCCCGGCGCCTAGGAAAATGCCTAGAACGCCTAGGCGCTAGGCGGAGGGTCACCGCCTAGAATCCGCCTAGTGCCTAGCTGAACTTTGCAAACAATTGAAACTTTGGCCATCAATATTTTATGGACATTTTGATTGTCAATTATGAGGTATGTTAGAAAGTACTTAAACAATACAGTGTTTATTGAGGTTATGAATTATTATCTGGTATCCGTATAAAAGTTATGTTTTATCAGCAGATTCAATGTCAAAATTGACTAAATTATGAGTTGTGACTGGAAGGGTTACTAACAAGAAAAATTGGAAGATCGGTCACCTTTTATGATGCACAAGTGCATGGCATAGCTGTAGATTTATGAAATTTCTGCTTTTACCAACCATTTGACCAGAAGCATAAAAGAGGACTAATATTAGAATGACATATACCAGATCAAAGAGAAATATTATCACTATCACTATTTAACACTAATATGTGAAATTGTGGAGGCTAGATAATGATATCAAGTCAAAGGAAAATCTTGAGGACCGGGCATTAATAGTGCAAGTGGATCCATGTCTTGCTAACCTTGTTGATGAGCTATTGCCATCCGATTTGAGGTATCATCTGATTCCATTATTTCTCTGTGTATTGCACTTGATGACATGCACTCCCTAGAAATGACATATTGGACTGCTGCTTCTTTAGGTTGAATGATGGCTACACATGCATAGCTTAATATGCCACACTGAACACATGGCAACCGCCCTTGATCTAAGAGCCCACCTTCTTGATGTGATCTACCTTTTCCAATTACTCCAATCTTAATATCAGAAGTTGATAAGCAGAATGCAGTACTATTAACTGTTCCAAATTTTGTTTCATAGAACTTTCTTTGGCTACATGCAGAGGAAGTGGTTGATTCACTCATGTTCTCAGCCTCTTCAATTTCATCTATTTCATCACCATAAACTTCCTCAGCTTTTTGCTGGCTAATACTACAGGGACCAGCAATCAAGCCTTGCTTATCAGTGACTTCAGGTGCCCTCGATGGAAGGGGAAATTCAATCTCCGGGATAATTACACAAGAACTCTTGTCAAGAAGGATGCTCAGAAAACTGTTGTTTTCTATTACACTTCCAACAAATGCTTCTTTGATCATTCTTTCACCTTCGTTCTTCTTGTCCCTTAGACGAGAGCTTCTAGGCATATGAGAATTCTTC
This sequence comes from Sorghum bicolor, assembly GCF_000003195.3. Classification (NCBI taxonomy): domain Eukaryota; kingdom Viridiplantae; phylum Streptophyta; class Magnoliopsida; order Poales; family Poaceae; genus Sorghum; species Sorghum bicolor. The sequence goes on from NC_012877.2 coordinate 22,128,212, forward strand.
GGCTCCCTATAAAATGAAAATATCATCTAGATTCAATCTCCAGTGACATGATAACCCAGACAATTACACAAACAGAATTACAGAACTGTTATTTGATATCCATTTTTTAGATGCTGTGATGTAACAGACCTCTCTAGTTCATAAATAGATAATAATTAAAATGAATACATCGAGAGAGAGAGTGTGGGTGGGTGGGTCGGTGGGTGTGTTTGTAAAGAAACACCGCACACCCTAACCAAGGGGGGTGACCTTCATTATATAGCCAGGAAGGCTTGCAGTACATCTACAAGTTACAATGTGGTACTAATACAAGTCAGGCTAGGAGTACATGGCCAATGGGCCGTAAGCCCAATATGGGCTGTTATAATTATATTCTAACACCCTCCCTCAGTCTAAGCGGAAGTGTCACGAACACAAAGACTGGACCTAAAGTCAGTGAATAACTGTATAGGTAACCCTTTGGTCATAATGTCCACGAACTGATGAGACGATGGAACATGGAGCACCCGAACCTGTCCCAAAGCAACCTTCTCACGGACGAAGTCAATATCTATCTCAATATGCTTCGTGTGACAATGATGAACTGGATTCTGGGCCATGTAGGTAGCGCTGACATTATCACAGTAGACGATCGTCGCCGATGAGATGGGTGCATGGAGCTCCTAAAGTAACTGACGAAGCCAACAAGTCTCAGCCAAGCGTGCACAACAGCACGATACTCAGCCTCCGCACTCGAACGAGAGACCGTAGTTTGTCGTTTGGAGGACCAAGAGACTAAGTTGTCGCCGAGGAAGACACGGTAGCCTGAAGTGGAGCGCCGAGAGTCTGGACAACCAGCCCAATCACTATCGGAGTAGGCGGTCAAGCTGGTGATGCTGCCTGTGCCAATGTGAAGCTCGGTGGACAGGGTGCCCTTGACATACCGCAGAACACGCTTGAGCATCGCAAGGTGAGGCTCTAGCGGGTCGTGCATGAAGAGGCAAACCTGCTGAACTGCATAGGCGAGGTCCGGACGAGTCAGCATGAGGTACTGTAGTGCACCGGCGAGGCTGCGGTACTGAGTGGCATCCGACACCGGTGCGCCGTCCGTAGTAGAGAGCTTGGAGTTGCCATAGAGTGACACTCAGCCATGCCGACGCGCTGGAGCAGGTCCACAGCGTACTGGCGCTGAGACAGGAAGAGGCCATCCGCAGAATGCGTGACAGAGATCCCAAGAAAATGATGAAGATCGCCGAGATCTGTCATAGCGAACTCAGAGTGAAGGAGCTCGGTGAGGCGTCGAAGAAGCGAGGTCGACGAGGCTGTCAGGATGATGTCGTCGACGTAGAGCAGCAAATAGGCGATGTCGGCACCCACTTCGTAAACAAAGAGGGACGGATCGGAGGTCGAAGTAGTGAAGCCAGACCGCTGGACGAAGCCGGAGAACCGCTGGTGCCACGCCCTGGGCGCCTGCTTGAGTCCGTACAAGGACTTTTGCAGGAGACAGACATGGTTGGGAGCCGCCGGGTCGACAAAACCGGGCGGCTGCTGGCAATAGACTGCCTCGTTCAGATGGCCGTGAAGAAAGGCGTTCTTCACGTCCAGCTGATGTATCGGCTAGGAGCGAGAGGCCGTAATGCTGAGGACGACCCTGATAGGTAGCCGGTTTGACAACCGGGTTGAACGTCTCATCGTAGTCGATGCCGTACTGTTGCGAGAAGCCATGAACGACCCATCTGGCTTTATGGCGAGCCAGAGAGCCGTCAGCATGATACTTGTGCTTGAAGACCCACTTGTCGGTGATGACGTTGGCACGAGGCGGTCGAGGGACGAGGCGCCATGTGCCATTGTAGATGAGCGCCTTGTATTCATCGGCCATAGCTGCACACCAATTTGGATCAGCTAGGGCGACCCGAGCATTGGCAGGCAACAGAGAAGTCGAAGTCGATGTCGTAGCGAAGCCTTAGCGCTTCATAGGCGGGGGCAAAGAGCCCGTCCTAGAGCGGGTCGCCCGTGGTGGAGGTGCCTCCGCTGGCTGCTGCTCGGGAAGAGGTGCAGTCGGCTGCTGTACTAGAGGAGGGACAGCCTGCTGCTGTTCCGGAGAAGGGCGCCGAGTGTAGACGCGAGAGAACCGCCGGTCACCACCAGGCTGGGGTGGCACCACGGCGATGGCAGGTGCAGGTGAGGGCCGCTGGCCACCACCAGGCTAGGGTGGCGCAACAGCCACGGCAAGAGCACCCGTGGTACCAGCTGGAGCAGACGGGCGCACCCCCTGGGGCAACCTGTAGGCAGCACCATACCACAGGATGGCCAGGTCCAGCCCGACAGGATCGCCAGCGTCCTCCAGGAGCGGCGTGTGCCCGACCAAGGTGGACGGAGCAGGTGCCGGAAGTATATCCTGTACCAAAAAATCAAGTGAATCAGGTCGAGGCTTGGAGGCCACAAACGAAAAGTGAGTCTCATTAAAAATGACGTGACACGAGATGATAAGCTTGCGGTTGGACAGGTCGAGACACCGATAGCCCTTCTGTGAAGGAGGGTAACCGAGGAAGACACACGCCGTGGAACGAGGAGACAATTTGTGGCGAGTCGTGGCACTTAGGTTAGGGTAGCATAGGCAGCCAAAAACCCTTAGAATGGAGTAGTCTGGCATCTTGTGATGAAGAAGGTGATAGGGTATACCGTTGTTTTTGGACGAGGACGTCCACCGGTTCGTGAGGAACACAGCGGTGGAGAGAGCTTCGGCCCAATAAGGGGGAGGCATGGCGGCATGAATTAGTAGTGTGCGAACAGCGTTGTTCAGCGTGCAAAGCATACGCTCGGCCTTGCCATTCTGAGCAGATGTATAAGGACATGAAGTGCGGAGTAGGATGCCGCGGCCAGCCAAGAAGGCAGCAGTGGCATTGTTGAGGAACTCGGTGCCATTATCTGCTTGAAAACAACGCAAAAGTAAACTGAATTGGGTGTGAGCATAAGCAGCAAACTGAACAATATGATCATGAACCTCAGACTTGTGCTGAAGCGGAAACGTCCAGCAATAATGTGTATAATCATCTACTAACACAAGATAGTATTTAAACCCAGAAATACTCGCAACTGGAGAGGTCCAGACATCACAATGAACAAGTTCAAAAGGTGCTGATGTACTAGACACTGAACTAGCAAAGGGCAGCCTAACATGTTTACTGAGCTGGCAAGCATGACAAATGCGGCGAGCTGCTTTATTACACTGAATAGCTGAAAGTTTATTTAGAGTAGCGACGGCAGCGGATGCTGGATGACAAGGCGGGAGTGCCACAGCTCCGGGGAGACGACAGCGACATGACAGCGAGGAGGCATGTGATGTGGGATGGTGTAGAGGTCCCCGTTGCTATTGCACCGAAGGAGGACTGTCTTGGTCTTGAGATCCTTAACAGAAAAACCAGAAGCATCAAACTCCTCAATAGAACAGTTATTGTCGCGAGTAAGCTATCGAACAGATAACAGATTACGGGTGAGTTGTGGAGCGACAAGAACATTATCAAGATAAAAGGGACGATCAGCTATTTGTAAAAGAGATGTGCCACGACTAAGAATAGGAATAGATTGCCCGTTGCCAACCGTGATGGAGGACGGTGGTGACGAAAGGCGGGAAAGGAGTATACCGTCGTTGGAGGACATGTGGGATGTCGCTCCGCTGTCCATGACCTAGGGGTTGGACCCATGGATCGCCATCTGGTTGAGGGCAGCGATCAGACCCGCCTGATCCCAGGACCCGTACGCCGGAGGGGCCGAAAACTGAGGCGGCGCAAAGGCGGTGTGGGCCTGGTGCGGAGGCGGAAGCGGTGGAGTAGGCGCTGATGGCGCCCTCCACTGCGGCGGCTGCTGCTGAGGAGGCCACCAGGCGGCCCAAGGGCTGTAGCAAACCCAAGGGCCGACCGGCTGAGGGGCCTGACGTCCGCCGGAGAAGCCCTGTGGAGCGCCATGCTGCTGCTGGGCGCCCTGCTGCTGCTGCTGGTTGCGTCCGTTGCCACTGCGCCCCTTGCCCTTGCCTCCCTTGCCTTTGCCATTGCCTCCGCGATTAGACGTCGGGGAGGAAGTGGACCTGCAGGACGGGGAGGTACAGGAGGAGACAGTGGACGCAGCAAGGGCTGAAGCGGTGGTCTCCTTGCCCTCGTTGCCAAGACCAAGGCGAAGTTCCTTGACGCGAAGCATGTTGGTGGCAGCCTTGAAGTCGGGCAGCGGCATTGTGTTGGCGATGATGTCGGCGGTGTTGGCAAAACGAGCGTTGAGGCCACGTAGCAGATTGAGCACAAGTTGCCCCGGGGAGATGGTGTGGCCGACTTCCCGGAGGGCATCGGCGGTGTGCTTCATCCGCTGGGCGTAGGCGTCGATGGAGAGGTCGCCCTGGGACATGCTGTGGAATTCCTGCCCAAGAACGACAGCGCGAGACTCTTTGTTCGCTTGGAACAGGGCCTCGACGGAGACGAACAGATCAGGTTCCATGGCGAGGTCGAGAACCTGATCATCGATGGAGCCATACATCCAGCCACGGATGCAGGCATCAGGCTGAGACCACGTGGGGTCAGCCGGGCGCGCGTCCTCCGTGCCATCGATGTGACCGAGCAGCCCGTACTTGGCGCAGAGAGCGGAGAAGAAAGCCTTCCACTTGGAGAAGTTGGGGCGCTCGAGGCTGAGGGCGATCGGGACGTGCTGCTTCACGTTGACGGCGTAGGCGACGTAGAAGGGAGGAGCGACAGCGTCCCCCAGCGCGCCAGCTGTCTGGGCACCAACGACGCCAGAGATGGTGGAAGAAGCCGACAACGAAGTCAACATGACGATCGTGGCTTGGGGACGACGGCCCTGGTGAGGCACGCGGCCTAGAGCGGCGACCTGGGGGGCGCGGCCTGGGCTGCAGCGGCACGCGGCTTGGACTGCGGCAACCTGGGGGGCGGCCTGGGAGGCGCGCGGCCTGGGCTGCGGCGTGGGGAGGCGGCGGCCTGAGGGGCACGCGACCTGGAGGCGGAGCCCTAGTGCGGTGTTGACGCCCTAAGGCGCAGAGGAGGCGGAAGCAGGGAAGGAAACCCAGGATTGGGGCCCTAAACTCGTGATACCATGTAGAGAAACACCGCACACCCTAACCAGGGGGGTGACCTTCATTATATAGCCAGGAAGGCTTGCGGTACATCTACAAGTTACAATGTGGTACTAATACAAGTCAGGCTAGGAGTACAAGGCCAATGGGCCGTAAGCCCAATATGGGCTGTTATAATTATATTCTAACAGTGTTGTCATTTATTTATCTCCTAACTTAATGCAATGATATGCGTCTCATGTGCATTCAAGAAAAGAAATCTGATATCATATAATTTGGATGGCATCCTCTCCAATATCCATAAACAATTGAAAAGTTCTATAACGACAACAATTGAGATCATATTTACTGCAGGCAAACCTTAGATGTAATGACAGTGCTAGCTGATAAAGCAGTTGATAATGAGACACCATTGGGCCCGAATTTGTGGAAGCCCTCCTGATTGCAGCTTCTTTAGCCACTTGCAACCAGCAAGGTGTAGCAATGTTTGTTGCTTCTCCACAATTAAATCCTATGAAACATGGATAGTGAAATAAAATTAATTATTGCATTCAGAGATGTTCCATGTGCAACTGTGAGTGACTTTAGCAAGATACTGAAGTACTATTTTCCACTACAAGTATAAGAAAATATGCATGAACATGAACACTGTATCATAAATATGTAATTGCAAGGTTAGCATTTCACTTAATATGTTAACTGAAAATTATAGCCCTTCTAAACACTAGTCAGTTTAAGGACTGGACCACACTTAGCATACAAGAGCAACCAGATAGCTAGTTCAAGGAACTTTTTTTTGACAGTGATTCAAGGAACAGTGTGCTAACCCAGTAAGTGCACTATATGAATATGGATGTGTTAGATGGCTTACCATGGCTAAAACCAGAATGATAAGCTCCAGGGAATGTGATAACAAATTCACCAGGGTTTTGAACCAATCTGCTTTGGAGAAGTATCTATCAATCATTATACCCAATACTCAAAATAATGGCCAAGAAAAATGCCACAAAAATAATGTTAAGAAATGCAGTAACACCTGCAGCAAGGAACTCCAGCAGAAAGAAGCACTTCAGGAGACAACACAGTTGTCTTTTCATTTAGTATTTGAAAGGCCACTGCACCAGATAAGCAATCCATCAGCAAGCTTTTCTCTTCAGAGTGAAGAAAACTGAAGCATTCATAATTAAAGAGTGAGACTAAGGGGTTACTATCAAACACCCCTAATAAATAATTTATCTTTCATCAGTTTTCCAAAACAGCATGTCAGATTCAGTTGACCCCTGCCTCTCCTAGCCTCCTTGCATTACTGATGTGCCTTAAGATCTGCTATGCACCAGTGCCTCTGGAGAACTTCATTGGATATGTAGCACACAAAAAAAAGGAAAAAAAAAAAAACACCTCAACCAGAGTTGGTCGACTTTTTCTTCAATTGGTGCTACCACTACCCTACCACGTATATTGTCCTTTCGAACTAGACCTCAACTTTTATGATCACAAACCCAACAGAACATACACATTTGACATTCCTATTGAACATATCGCCATTTAGTGGACCAACATTCTGCACCATAAACACTGCAGGTCTAATTGCCCTATATGGAACTTACCCTTTAGCTTCTGTGGCACGTTACTGCTTGTGACAAAGAATACCGGATGTCTAGCAATTTATTCACTCTGTCTAAATTCAATGGCTCACATCTAAGATTTTTCCATCTCTCTTTAGTATTCATCCCAAATACTGTAAGTGTAAGGTATCCTTGGGCATTACTTAACCTTCCATGCTAACGTCTCCATCCTCATGTCAAGCAGTGCCGAATCGAACCTCATATACTCGCTTTTAGTTCTACCAAGTCCTAAATCATTCAATTGTAAAGTCTGTCACCCCAACTTCCATTTTGCTATTTACAAATACAAACCAACTATAGGTTGCGATTAGAAACTTTAGGGATGAAAAAAGACTACTTCAATTTTACAGGACTCAGAGTGTAGACCTTTTTACATTAGGTTGGCTTGTTCCCATAGATTGGAACTTCATCTACAAAATGTCAACATAAAGAAACAATCACAGATAATATCCTGAGTCTATCTCAACCTCTTAGTTAACTGTCAAATCAAATTGACCAAAACTTGAACAAACTAGTACACAATCTGTGAAAGGGCCTGTAGCCTAGTGGCCACAAGAGCCTCAGTAGCACCTCAGGTCCTGGGTTCGACTCCCCGTGGGAGCGAATATTCTAGGATTTATCGGCATTGTGCTTTCAGTGGTAGGCGACATTCCCGTTGAATCTTGATTTGCCGGCCCAGTCTTCGAAGATGCTCATAGGGGTAGGGTTTGCGTGCGTGCGTTCATAGGGTTGAGTGTGCATGCGTTCTGAGAGTCTGAGTTGTTGCATTTCAGCAAGTGCAGCTGCTGCTGCCCAAAGCCCCAAACTCCTATCCACTAAAACCAGCTACTCCCTCCAATCACAAAAACTTGTTTAGAACAAGATTTGGTCGAACTTAAAAACAACAAACATCAATAACTATTACATTATTTAGTTTGGAAGTGTGTAGGTTATATATGTCGATTTGTACTCAAAAGTCAAAATATTTGCAAAATCTCTTATATTTGAAGGATTTTATGTATATTTTCTAGAAGAAATTAGTGGTCCAAGATACACATCGAAGACTATGAAAAGTCAAATGTGTCAAGTATTTGTGACTGGAGGGAGTAGATGTTTAGGTAAGTAAACAACACAGAAACTAAGTTCAGGAACTTCAGCATGATATGCCAAGTTATCTGGTATCACTTTTTAACTAATACATTTTTCCCTTTTGCACATCACTATATTGGCACCCACATAAGGTACCCTGAAGAATAAGTTTGACTTTTTGGTTTGCCCAACAAAGAGGAAAAACAAAGTACATAAGTTTTCTTCAGGCATAGGTTTTGTGCTAAAAAATAGTACTAATTTCTGCTTGGTTTATATGCCACTATAATGCCAAAATGCTCATTTGGAGCTCCTGACTAACTAGCTTTCCTTTCTTTTTGACACATTGCTGTTACTCTACAGAAAAAAGTTTCCACTTTGCTCAACAATTAGAAAACCCAAAAAACCAAGACTAGGTGTGAAGATGGCAGCAGTATAATAGGAACAAGAAGATGTAGATGGCTTTAGTGGCTAGAATCTGTTCAATTGGTAAAACTTGCTTAGGGATTAGCTAGCTAAGAATAGGATGGGAGTAATAAGAGGGAGTGTCCTCAGCCGCTCATGTATGTTTTATAACCACTAGTGCAGCTGTGAATATCAAGCAGAAGTAGAGGGGAGGGTGGTCTCCTCTACTGCTGCTACTTCACTTAATCCAGCAATTGTAATCACTTCCTGTTCCTATCCATATCAACCTGGTATCAACTCCATAGAAAAAACATCCAAGCAAGAAACAAAAGAAAGTACAGGGCAAGACCCACAAATCCACAATGATGCGCACATCTTTGTAGAGGAAGTATGCTTTGGCATATGATTTAGTCATGTCATTCTGAAGCAGAGGTTAGTAAGAAAAAAAATTGACTTCACTTCTCTTGTGAAAGCCCACCACGCCCCGCCCCACCCCGCCCCGTACCCTTAAGTCTTCACTGCCTGGTGAGGAAGACAGGAAGTACCCTGTCATATGCTGATCAGATTTGCTACAGCTCAAATCAGTGTTCAAGTTCAATCAATAGTCCAATCAGAACCTCTAGTACCAAAAATGATAGCTCATTGATTTGTTCTCTTCCTTAAAGTCCATTAAAGTCATAAACTTGTGTTACCAAATGGCATTGATTTCTGCTTAATTTACATGGTACTCTAAATGTAAAATGGCCCATTTGGAGTTGCTGACAACATTTCAGTTTTTTCCCTTTTGATGAAGAAACCTGTTTTGGGCACAGTGGCATATAGACAGCGGCACATGGAGAAAAAGTTTTGACTTTGCCAGTAAAGAAGAAAGCAGAAAACTGGGTGTTTGGTTCACCTAGCATCTCCTAAATTTATTCCCATTTAGTCACTTTTTAACCAAACACTGTTACTAAATGGGACTAAATGGCCTTTATAGTCCTCTCTAGTCAGTTTGGAGTGACTATAAAAAGGGACTAAACCATTTAGAAGCTAAACCAAAAACATAGCATAGTAGAAAGGGCAAAAAGTGGGAGGGCACACGCACTGATGGCGTTGAGGTCGTCGGCGTAGCCGTGCACGCGGACGGCGTCCTCGAAGGCAAGCATGGCATCGCGTGGTACGCCGTACCAGGTCTTGGACTTGCCGAAGTGGAGGTAGTTGAGGCTGTGCAGCTCGTGGTCCTCCACGTGCCACGCGAACCAGCTGTACAGCATCGCAACATACAGCATCGGCGTCGTCACGCCGGCCACGTCCCGGCCCATCGCCTGCAGCAGCGAGCCCCGCGCCCGAGGGGCCAACCGCATGTTCCACTCCGTCTCCCCGACGTCCCTCGCCGCAAGCGCCGCATTGCCTCCGGCGCCCTCCAGGTCGAGGTTCAGCTCCTCCGGCGCCGCAAAGCCGGAGCCCGGCATGTCGTTGCCGTACTCGACGTTGAACGGCTTCCCGGCGCAGGCGCCCCAGAAGAGCGCCTCCAGCTGGAGCTGCGTCGCGTGTTTGGGCGGCACCGCGTGCCTCGGTATCTCGATGTCGCGGGCCTTGGCGCGGAAGGCCTCCAGCGTGTACCGCTCGCCGCTCTCCCAGACGCGGCGGCTCGCGGGGCGGCGATTCTTGGCGGAGAAACCCACCTGCTGGAGCCGCGTCGGGAAGGTGGGTGCAGGGGCCGCGACGTCGCCGGCTGCGGTGGAGGCCGCATTGGCAGCGAAGGAGGCCTTGAGGCGCTCGACCGTGGCCTCCCGCGGCGGCGGCGCGAGCGGAGGCACGATCTTGCAGATGCCGTAGCGGGAGGCCTCAGCCTCGATCTTGAGGATATAGGCGATGGGGTCCGCGAACTCGGCGGCAGTGGGGCGGAACTCCGGTGCCACGGGCAGGTTGCGCAGCCACTCCGGCGTTTCCACCGCCGGCGGCGGCATGATGGCCGCGGCGGGGACCACGAAGAGGTCAGGAGGGGCTTCCTCAGGCGAGGACTCGCATTTGAGAGGGGCGATTCGGGGAATTGGCTCTCGCTGACTGCTGCTTCGAGCTTGCTGCAGCGGCTGCTGGCCTGTTGCTGCTGCTTTGGGGTAGTGAGGAGAGAGAGAAAGGGGACTTTGGAGGAGACAGGGAAGACGAGAGGATGGGGATTTTTTTTTCTTTTTTTAGGCCTTTATATTATATAACTGGCCTTGTTTAGATCACTTAAAAAACTAAAAAAATTTTAATATTCTCCGTCACATCGAATCTTGTAGTACATATATAAAGTAGTAAATATAGACGAAAATAAAAATTAATTATACAGTTTAGCTGTAAATCGTGAGACGAATCTTTTGATCTTATTTAATCCATGATTAGATAATATTTGTCATAAACCAATGAAAGTGCTACAGTAGCGAAATCCAAAAAAAATTTTGCATCTAAACAACGCCTGAGGACTTGTTCAGTTCTTGAAATTTTTTAGTTTTCGCTACTTTATCGCTTTCCTTTATATGTGACAATTATTATCCAATTACAGAGTAATCAGATTTAAAAGATTCATCTCACAAATTACAGACAAATTGTGCAATTAGTTTTTATTTTCATTTATATTGAATGCTCCATACATGTGGACAAAGATTCGATAAGATAGGGAATCTTAAAATTTTTTGGAAACTAAATAAGGTCTGAACAGAATAGCCTTGTTTAGTTTGAAATTTAAGATTCTCCCTATATCGAATGTTTGAACGTATGTATAAAATATTAAATATAAATATAGAAAATAATTAATTATACAGGTTATCTACAATTTGCGAGATAAATCTTTTGAGCTTAGTTAGTCCATAATTGGACAACAATTATCAAATACAAATGAAAGTGCTACAGTACTCAAAACCAAAAAAATTGCCAACTAAACAGGGTCGGCCTTGTTTACTTCCAAAATATTTTGCAAAATATGAATAGTACCACTTTTGTTTGTATTTGATAAATATTATCCAATCATAGACTAACTAGGCTTAAAAGATTCGTCTCCCAAATTACAGGTAAACTGTGTAATTAGTTATTTCTTTTATGTATATTTAATGCTTCATACATGTGCCACGAGATTCGATGTGATGGGGAATATGCAAAATTTTGTAAAATATTTTGAGAACTAAACAAGACCATAATGTGACCCCAAAACCTAAAATGTGTTGTACACAGTATTTTAGAAGGACACAAATAGACTCCAATGGAGTAGACAAACGCATGACGCATTGTGGGTGGCTAGCAAAGCCGAACGCAAATATAGGTCTTCTCCTGATCTTGTCCGGTGAGAGCAGCGTCTCGGGGTTGTCGCACTGGCATCGGCTCAATGCCACGGCGGCACAGGTGGCTGACCTCCTCGTGCTCACTCTCACGGATGCAGGCCCCATGCTTGCTAGCGCCCGCAAGGGCAAACTCATCTACTACTGCAGTTGCCGCACACCTCGACTTCGACGTCATGCTCCTTGACGCCTACAACGCCATCGTTGTGCGCCTCGATCGCCTTTGTAGGTGCCACCTCCTCGCGCTCCACCTCCTCCTCATTGTCTGGATTTGCACATGTGTAGGGAGGTGACCGCATAAGGAAGGACGTGAGCGAGCACTGGCGCAAGGCGCTCGTCATCGGCGAGGGCCAACCACGTGAGCATCCGATCCAGGGCATCCATCCTCTTCGCGCCTGTTTGCTCTGCGGTGGCAGAGGCAACCATTGCTCCGCCATCTCCGCCTGGCTAGGATTGGGGTTGGAATCGTCGGCATTTCCTTCATCCGGCGCAAGAAGGTGAGAAGAGGACTAACGAAGGGCGGCTAGAGAAGGATGGTGTTCTGGTTTCTCTTTTGCGTCCTTCATCGGAAAAGAGAAGTTTTGGGTGCCTATCCATTCTACTCTATGCGACCTAATCTATCAAATGTATCTTGTATTTAGGCTGTGTCGACGAAAGCTAGTCGGCAGTCTACCTTGGGGTATACCCACGGTAGTAGTTTATCGGCAGACAGGTGCGCAAGCTACGAACTTGATGGTGACGCAAGACACAGACAAGGATTTTATCCAGGTTCGGCCGCCGTGTGGGCGTAATACCTACGTCCTGCATCTGATTGTATTGTTGTGTATCGAATTTTGTTGAGTTGAGTTGTCTTAGGGTGGTCCCTTGCCTCTCTTTATATAGTCCAGAGGGCAGGGTTAGAAATCTAGAAACTAATCCTAGTCGGTTACAATTGCCATAGATAATACGATATCAATTTCTATTCTAATCGATCACAATGCTGCTTGATCTCCACGTCCTGTTTCCTTGCGCGAAACTCCGAGCAGTTGGATCAAGCCTCGAACCGTCTCGTGATGGGCCAAGCTTTCTGGCCCAAATTTAGCCGTAAGGGTATAGGGGTTTATACCCCCACAGCTAGTCCCCGAGCTCCATGTATTATGATGTAACACACCGTCTTGAGCTTCTTCGACCAACAAGGCTTGACATCTTCGAACAGTATGAAAGTCGCCCAAACAGTCGCAACGGTATTTTGACCAACTCAAAAGACAGTTGATCAAAATTGACATCGAAGAAGCAGGTTGTTCGAAGAATGCATGGTGCTCTTAATCAAAAAAGATTTCTTTCCTGGTGAAGTGTGCCCACTTTACTTTTCTGAAAAGTATAGACTTTCAAAAAGCAAGCAAATTCACTGCAAAGTGAAGTGTGCCCACTTAGTCCCCGAGCCTGGTAATAGGTGACGTAGTCATGTGATGCCAGGGTCAAAAAAGGAAATCCTTCATAGAAAAGAGAAAACTGAAATGCATCGTACTGATGTAGTCCCCGAGCTTGCTGGAAGGCAAAGTATGAGCCTTGTAGCAAGGTCTATAAAGTTAAAATTACCCAATTAGACGTTATGCAATTTGAATTGACCAGCCGCTGAGCATACAATGGAACAAACTGATCGACCAGTCCCTGAGCGTATTATACTCGATGGTCGGAGCAGTCCATAGATTTTCAAATGAGCGGACTAGTCGACCAGTCCTTGAGCATATCATGCTCGGTGATCGGTACAGTCCCTAGATTTTCGAATGAGCGGACTAGTCGACCAGTCCCCGAGCATATTATGCTCGGTCGTCGGTACAGTCCCCGGACTTTTGAATGAACGGACTAGTCGACCAGTCCCCGAGCATATCATGCTCAATGGTCGGTACAGTCCCCGGACTTTCGAATGAGCGGACTAGTCGACCAGTCCCCGAGCATATCATGCTCGGTGGTCGGTATAGTCCCCGAACTATTTGATTAAAACCTTCAAATTAATTTCTTGAATGTTTTGAAAACGTCGTATCGTCGTATTAACTTACGATTTGACGGGGGCGTCCTGCCATCTTGTCAGTCTGTCGCATAAAAAGGGGTGCCTGCTATCTGCACATCCGCTCATTGTGGGGATCAAGAAAAGGAAACCAACAATTATTTTAAAAAGGCCACCGAATTTACTGTGATAACTCTTGAAAACCGAAACGCCGCAACCGCTGAAAAGACCGCCCACTTCCCCAAAATGCAGGAAGTGGAAGAGGTGGAGCTACTGTTATAAAAGAGCCTAGAGTTGTGCCCTTGTTCTCTACCCAGTAGTTGAAAACTAGCATCCTGCCATCGTCTTCCTCAGCACCCTCAATCCCTTAAGTCCAAGTTCAAAAGTTTCTGCAAAGAAGAAATGGCGAAGAGCGACACAAAGAAGAGGACTGAGATGATGGCCAAGGAATGGAAGAAATCTCGGAGCAACACGAGGTCCCTCAATGACCTCGTCGAGATGGGGCTTCTGCACAACCAAGAGCTCGGCGGCTGGAGAGCGCCGGAAGGAGAGAGCTACCCCGATCCCCGCGCTGGTGAGATTGTAGTTTTTGAAGATTTTTCAAGAGGGGGTTTGGGGTTCCAGTGCATCCTTTCCTTCAAGGTTTACTTCTTTACTATGAGATCAGGATCTGCAACCTACACCCAAACTCCATTTTGCTTGTGGCGACCTTCATTCACCTCTATGAGGCGTTTGTTGGTATCGAGCCACATTTCGATCTCTTCTGCTATCTGTTCTGTTTGAGGAAGAAGGAAGCAGTGGGAGGCTCAAAGATTGTAGGTGGAGTATACCTCAATCTCCGTGACGGGATGAAGAACCGTTATCTCAGCTGCCCCTGGAACACCTCCCTTACCGAGTGGTATAAGAGGTGGTTCTACATTAGGGAGGAGCCGGGCAGCGCCACATTCTGCGATGTCGGCTAGATCCCTGAGAAGAGGGTTAGCTGGACAGATCGGCCGGAGTACACTGGTCAGGTGTCAGAGTTGATGACCCTGATCGACTGGTCGCGACTGGACGGGTCAAGAGTGGTCAGTAACTTCCTCAGCCGCTGAGTCATGCCTTGCTAGAGGAGGGTGCACTCGGCGTATGAGTACCAGGGGAGTGAAGACTCGACCAGGATGCACCGGGATAACTTGGAAAGGCTAGAGATCCAACGGAGGTGTATCAGACTTAATGTGTGTGTGTTATTTTCAAACTATGAAGCTTCCGCTACTTGAGCACTTGGGTTGTAATAACTTTAAAGAACTCCGATGTATTTCATGAATGTTGTAATCCGGATGTACTTGTGGATGGCGACCGCTAAAATTATTACGATCTTGGCTATATGGACAATGTGTGGTTTGAAATCCTTCGAGATTTCACGGACTACCGGGATTATATGGGCTTAAGCTCGATGGTTTGACTATGCAAATGGTCACTATTAGGCTTAATCTCTTATAATTTGGTCGGTTCTGTTACAGTCCACCTCCCGTTAGCACGACTGGTAGGGTTTATCGGCCTATGGATAAGCATCCTTTGTGGTGTAATCTTATCACGTGGTTCATCCCAGACATAGACATATTCCTTTGAAGTAGAGAAACCAAAGTTATCCTCTTTATTCTCCTACTATCGCCCATATACTAGATTGCTCTACTCTCTATTCCCATATTATCACCCATTGTTATCTTACCTTTAATATTGTTGTTATTCAATTCTACCATCTTTCCTATTTAGACCTATCTATCTATCTTCGTTAAGTTAGAGCGTAGTTGGTTCTCCTGTTTCCCTGTGGATACGATAAAACCTTTAACCGGGTAAAAGCTACAACGGTATCCGTGCGCTTGCGGATTTATCTGTGTGCATATAAATATCATAGTACACTCTAGTGCTGTAATAGAACCGTCCAATTTATAAGAATTCAACTGAATTAGCGACCACGAGAGCAGTCAAGCCAATGGACTTGAACCCATATAAACCCGGTAGTCCGACGAAACCTCAAAAGATCTTGATTCAACCAACATACAACCAAGACCGTACATGATCAAGCATCTCCATCACAGATTACAAACATTCATCACAGAACATAGTTTTACAACACATCGGAGTTCAAATAGAGTTATTACAACATATCACAGTAGCGGAATCAAAGTAGTTTTGACAAAACACACGCTCAGTTTAATTACATGCCAGTTCCATGATCAACCCAACAACCCAACAAAAGCATAAGCGAAGATGAAAGAAGTGATCTTGCCCGAGATCTACTCATCATCCGCAGCCGGATGGTGACAGTTAGCACAGTAGCCGTGATACACGACATCATCTGCAACAAGGGTAAATAAAACCCTGAGTACGAGAATGTACTCAGCTAGACTTACCCGTCATAAACCAGAAATAAAGCGAAACCAAGGAATATGCAAGGCTGATAGTTGTGGGCTGGTTTGACTCACATTTTTGCATAAAAAGCTTTAGTTGTAAGTAACACATTTATAGCATTTTCAGCAGCAAGTTCATTACTTAACAACTATCCACTAGATTAGCACCTGTTCTAAGCATACACTTGAGTATTAAGCATCACAATAATAACCATATCCGGATTATCACATAGCCATCATCATTCTCATCATAACCATTAAGTTTATTTAGTGAATTCTACGTTGCCGCTGCTCGAGTCAAGTTCTCACTATCCGGGAGAGACGGCGATTCGAATCGATTCCTATCCAGCTGGAGGGGTATTCCTAGCACTCACCCAAGCATACCTCGCGAGGGCAGCTCGGATCACCATTAGCACAACTCCGGACCAATTCGCGGGTCCGTCCAGCGCCGCACCCCAGGGACCGCCAATCTGCCAGGGCAGGACTCTAACCTGACACCTTGGGCTTACGCCATTGACTCCCCGCACATCCTTGCTACCAACCGGGGTGTGCACTCATACAGAACGGGGTATCCGGCCTGAGTTGCACTCGTAGGCTTCACGGTCGTAACGACTTATCCGGCCAACTAAGTGTTAGGCATGCGTTCAACATGACACGAGGACGTACAGCGAATCGGTCCTTAACCGACACAGACGGGGATAGATTCACACCCAAGACCTCCATGCCTTGTTGCTGCACTATCGTCATCCCATCCGGTCTCATTCATTATTAGCCATAGTTATTTCCACGATAGCAAATATAGCCAACCGTGATCAAGTTTCCACCTATCTCTCGCAGGTGACAGGAAATCACCCGGCTTCTACCGTTCTAAGCATGGCTAAGCATCATTTCGATCCTGGGCCTACTTGGGTAAGGTATAAGGTGGACAAGGAAATCATTATGCAGCAAGGGTGTCATATCAATGCCTAACACTTAATGCAACAATACATAACCATAGTTAATTGACAGCTAGACATGATAACAAAAATAGTAGGAGGCTTATAATGCTCCGGGGCTTGCCTTCGATGTAGGTAGAGGGACGTTGGTCGGGACACTCCGGTAGATCCTCCTGCTCCTCAGCTCCTTCTCCTTGAGGTGGCTCCCTCTGCTGCTCCTTCGGCTCGGGTGGTGCGAACTCCAAGACCGTCATGCCCTTGGGTACACCTAAGTATGCATGACAAGGTGATAAATATAGGGAATGCACACATGATGCATGATGTCATGATGATAAGCCAAAAGAACATGAAACAAGATGCAACATGATCACAAGTTCCTAAGAGTAATTGAATCATGAGTAAGTGCATACTTCTTCTCTAGTAGAGAGGCTAACTAGACAAGCTACTCAACCTTAGCTATTCACACTTAGCCACTGGTGTCATGGACAGATTAGCTAGTCACAAGTTTCAGCTATAACATAGGCATAAGTTGGCCAAACTAAGCAAGTGGGAACTTTCTGGAAAGCTTGACAAATTGTCTACAATTCACTTTCAGACATCCCAGAAAGATTCCCAACGGAAATAGGCTGAAACTGGCAAAGTTTGCTGGCTGTCCTGGAAAATCCAGAGAGCAAGCACTTCGCAGCAGCTTCTTGCAACAATCACAACTCTCAAACTACTCAGCCAAATGTCATGAAATTTGGACACAAAGTAGATAAGTAAGTTAGCTACAAGTTTGTTACAGACAAGTTTTCCAGAAAACTTCGTCTTCAAGCAGTTCTTAAACAATTGCTATCAGCTACCCAGATTATGCTCTAGGAAAGACATAATTAGCAAAATAATATTTTAACACATACTAAGAATGTAACATTGGTTCAAACCAAATACACCAGTAGATAGAACATGTCTAAGAAACACCAGAAAACATCATGGCATGGTTTAAACTTATTTTTATTATCCCCTTTTCTATTTATTTGATCAATAGGGTGAATTAATGAGTATGTAGTACAAGTGCTCCACAAATTCTAATAAAATTACCACACGCTATGTATGCTACCACAAGGTGACTGTAAAATTTTCAGGACCCTTGCACATGCAGATTGTGAGATACAAAAATGACAAGCTAACAATGGCATTAAAGGCATAAATGTGAAACCCTATCAAAAAGTGTCAAACAACATATTTCAGATTTTTCTTAGCTTTATTTACACATGATTACATCACTCAGCAAGTTTCATCAGAAAAGGAGTTATAATCTATTTACTAAAAATACCACAAGAAACTCCTATTTAAACAATAATTATTTATAACTCCACCAACAGTTATCCAAAAATTATGATAAATTTATCAGAGCCTAGTCATAGCATGAAGAACACTTCCCGAAATTTGCATGGCCATAGGACTCACAGATCTCAAGATATAATTACCTCCTATTTAACCAAGATTAAATCATATCTATTTATTTCTGCCAAAACATGGCATGTGTTATATTTTTAATAAAAACTAGACAAACACAAGAATCTAACAAAATTGGAGCCACTTTATTTGGATCTGTCTAGCTCAATTTATGAATTTTACAAAATCAACACAGGATCTGCAAAACAGTGAACCAGAGGGGAGAGAGACAGAGGCTGACAAGTGGGGTCTGCTGATAGACGGGACCCACACGACAGAGAGACAGAGACAGGGGAGAGCTCGGCGCCGGCGAAACTCGACGACGGCGAGGTCTCGGTCGAATCCAAGGGCACCATCGTGACCCTCTCACCAAGGCGGACCTGCCAAGGTGCGAAACCCTAACTCTACCGAGCTCTAGGGGGCTCGCCGACGTGAATGGCGTCTCGGCGGCGCTGCGGGCGGTACGCCGGTGTGCTCAGCCGATGCCGACCTAGTTGAGGTTCACGCCGAGCATCAGTGAGTCAAGGGAAAGCTCTAGGAACAAAAATGAGAAGGAATGGTGGAGCAGGGAGGTCTGGGCACGTCGTCGGTGACCTCTGCGAACTCCGACGAAGTGGAGCTCGCGACGGAGTTGACAATGTGGCCTCACCAGTCCTCGGCTAAGAGAAAGAGATGGACGTCGAGGTAGAGGACATCGAGGCGGAGCTCTGGGCGGGCTGGCTTGGCCAGAGATGCGGTGGAGTGGCCGGGAAAGCTCGCCGAAGCACGGCGGAGCTCGCCGAGAACAAAGGCGGAGGAAAGGAGCGCTCTAAGCGAGTGGAGGAAGCGTCTGAGGCATCCATGTGGTGCGTGGTGACTTGTGGGCGACGTTGGAGCTAATAGGAGGGGCCATCGACGGCGTACGGTCGACAGGTGGCTGGACACGCGGCGGCGGGTGAGCTCTGTCCAAACTGAATCGGGCGATTCAGTCGCCGTGGACACTGACTGAAACTCGATTTTCATCAACGTTTTACTCTCAATTCACTCGATGGTTTTGGCTCGGATTTGTTTCTTTGGATAGAGCTACATGAGTTCTACAAGATTGCTTAAAGGATCAAGGTCTAACTCGGCTTGGATTTCAAACTATAAAGCTCCCAAATACCCTATATCGAAACTGCAGAATCGAGACTTAGCCAAATTCGGCTAAGTGTGGAAACAGCCCTAATTTTTGCCTTGTGAGCTAATTTTGAATGTGTTACAAGCATTTTCATAAAACATCATCAGCACAACTTTTGTAGCTTATGAAATTTACTACAACTTTGCTTTAGATGTCATTTACATGCAAGGTCTCTAACACTAGTTTCATAAAAGGTCTTTGAAAAGAGGTTTAGGGGGTCAACTAGGTCAACCTAGGGTTAACCATGACTTAGGGGCATTTTTGGGTGAAACCTCCAACACAAACTTTGTTCAAAATGATATTCTAAACATGATGGAAGTATTTTGGAAGACAAATTGCACTTAAATGCATTGGTCACACACTACTATCACATATAGCAAGTCACATAGCAAGTCAATCACACATGGTATACATAAGATGACATGTGATCATGATATGATGCTTATGAATGAGCATGATGATGCTTATGTTGATGCAATGCTCATGGTTAACATGCAAGCTAACACTAGGAGTGTTACAACCCTCCCCCTTACAAAAATCTCGTCCCGAGATTTGGAAGACGTACCATTTTTCATAGAATGAGGGGTAAGTTACTTGTAAATAGTCTTCCCTTTCCCAAGTGGCATCTCTTTCACTTTGGCGGTTCCACAAGACCCTAGAAAGTTTAATTACTCTCCCTCGAGTGACCCTTTCCTTGACATCAAGAACTTGTACAGGCTTTTCTTCATAAGATAGATCTGATTGTAACTTAAGACCTTCTATTTCAACTCTTTCTTTGGGCACGCGAAGGCACTTCTTGAGTTGAGACACATGGAATACAGGGAAAATAGCTCTCATTTCTGGAGGTAGTTGTACCTTGTAAGCCACTTTGCCGCTCTTCTCAATGATTTGGTAGGGACCCACATACCTAGGGGAGAGCTTTCTCTTTACGCCGAAGCGATTCACTCCCTTCATGGGTGATACCTTTAGGTACACAAAGTCACCTACTTCAAACTCGAGTGGTCTTCTTCTTCGGTCAGCATAGCTTTTCTGCCTAGCTTGGGCGGCTTCCATGTGTTTCTGGATAACAAGAACTTGCTTTTCGGCTTCCTTGACAAAGTCAATGTCGTAGTACCTCCTTTCACCAGGCTCGACCCAGTTTAGAGGAGTTCTACATTTGCGGCCATACAAAGCTTCGAAAGGAGCCATTTGAATAGTCTCTTGATAGCTATTATTGTAAGAGAATTCAGCTAAGGATAGCCACTTCTACCATGCACCCTTGGAAGAGATGACACATGCCCTCAACATATCCTCCAAGATTTGATTTACGCACTCAGTCTGACCGGAGGTTTGAGGATGGTAGGCTGAACTGCGAACCAACTTTGTACCAAGGTGTGAATGCAAATGTTCCTAAAAGCGGGCAGTGAACTGAGGACCTCTATGAGAAATAATGGTGCGGGGCACTCTGTGCAGCTTAACGATCTGAGAGAAGTACAACTCAGCATAGTCGGTATGTAGAATGTACAGGAATGAAATGAGCTGACTTGGTCAAGCGGTCAACGATCACCCATATGGAATTGTGCCCTTTTTGAGTAGGGGGAAGTCCAACAATGAAATCCATGCTGATTTCTTCCCACTTCCATCCCGTAATCGATAAGGGTTGCAACAATCCTACGGGTTTAAGTTGAACTGCCTTTACCCTGCAGCAAGTATCACACTGTTGATGGTTCTTAAGTATCAATTTTAATTATCAAATAAACAAGAGAAAGAACCAATATGCAAACAACACCTAGAATTAGGGTTTGATCTGACAGAATTCCACGAGTTTTGTTGTTTATCTATTTCTGTAGGGGGTTATCAGGAAATAAGGAAGAAAGGCCCACATGTTAGGATTACATAGAGATATCAACGCACCGCGCAATTTTCTACCATCTAGAAGACTTCAGAAGCCACGGGAACAAAGCGGAGGCCGAAAGGGGCCTGGCCCAGGGCGCCCGCCTAGAGGACTAGGGTGCCCGCCCCCTCTTAGATGCCAATCAGAACTCTTTTCGTGGACGACGCTCCACCGACCTAAAGGATCAAGGATAACCATCCAATCAATGTCGGTTTAATCCAACGGCTCACGTTCACTTGAGGGGACTATAAAACTAGACCCCTGGCCCCTGGAGGAGACTATTGGCGGTTCTTAATGACATATTTACCCCACCAACATAGTCCATGTAGAGGAAGAAAAGCATGTATTTAACTCACATATACTTATTAAATGCTTACCAAGTTCCACATGTAGTGCAAGTTGTGTTTTGCAGATCATATACAGGCATACAGGTGGAAAGCAAATAAAAATGCGCAAATAAACAAGTACCCAAAAGCCCAATATAGAAGTGCATCAATTTGCAGGTGGATCTGGACTCAGGGGCCCGAGCGGAAGGCAACGGGCTTCGGGCCAGGGCCAGCGGGGCCCACTAGGGGGCGGCTGCCCCCTAGGGTCGGCCGACCCTAGCCTAGCCCATCTTGGCATCGCCTTTCGCAGAGGCGGTGCTGAGCCTATCCTCCCGCAGTCCCCGCGTGCAAATTGCAGTTTATACCCTGGGGAACTGACCTTCCCCACCTATTTAAGGAGTGGGAGAGGGAGGCTCCATTCATCTCATCACATTCACAATCAACACTCCACCTTCAATGCACTTGGGCACTACCTCTTCTTAGTTTTTCGTTTTAGCTTTTAGAGAGAGAGTTGGGTGAGCTATCAAGGAGGGCTTGGCTCCTTGGAGAGAAACTTGGGTATGAATAAAGAATATCTTTACTCCAAGTCCATGCCTTATCATGTCCGATATAGTTCTTCATATGAACTAGAGTATAGTTCTTATGCTATGGTATATGACATAGATCATAGGCCCTGTTTTATGATGCTAGCATATGAACTAGAATATAGTTCTAGTGAAAATGATATGACATACATTTTAGTATATAGTTCTTCTAGTATAATGCTACCCTAGGGCTAGTAGTGTATTATATGAACTAGTGCTAAGTGTATGTTGTATTATTCTCACTTAGGACTTTAGTCTAATTGCTTCATGTTAATTAATTGCCTAGAAATAGCTTTGTGTGAAGATGGGGGTTTATCATGCTCTTTTGAGTAGGCTCGGGCTTCTTACCTGTCGATCCGTAGGGTCGGGGACCCGGGGGAGTCCGAGTAGGTTCTTTGCATGTAAGCATGGTGCTTGGGTGTAAAGGCTGGGTAAATGCATTGTCCTAGTCCACGGTTGAGGGGATGGCGGCAGGTGGTGACAGCCCTGTCCGTCCTTGGCATTCCCCCACGTTCGGCTAGGGTGTAGGAGTCTAAATATTTGCGGAGGTTGCTGGCAGACCAGTACTCGTGTAACCTCCCAAACCATCTAAACACAGGACTAGATCTAAGTAGTATAATTACATGATTAACTTGTTCTATGACATGATCTGGACCACACCTGCTCCAATAGGTTGTTTGTTTATTCTTTGATTCAATTCATTCTTTTAGTCTCTTTTTATTCCTTAGCCCATATGCCATGCCTAGATTGTGATGGATCACTATTCTACATATAAATGTTTATCACCTGCTATGACTTTTGATTCCATTATTGCTATCATAATTACTTTAATCTATGCTTATCATAGAATCCTTAACATATTAAGCCTCCTTAGAGCGAACCTATAAATACGACACTCGGTAAATCCCCGGGTTGAAATGCTACACGATAATTTCCGACCGCTTGCGGTACTTAAACTCCAAACCTAAGGAACTATCACCCCGGTATATACTTAACACTGTTGCTAGACATGCGCCGAGCTAGTGACTTGTTAAGGAATACCAACATGGCAATCCTAGTGCCACTACCATGATTAAGAGCTGGAACCCTACCCTAACGGTAATAAGGCGCCGTTATCGGGAAGGTAGATCTAGCTTCCTATTCAAGGTGGTGATGCTTCAGATCTGCCAATATAACACTGCCAATGTCATTATCATGAGTAGAGCAGAACCCTATTCTAGGTAGCGACGCTAAGAAACACTAACAAGCATTTCTGGCACTGTTGCTTAGGATAGATTTATACTCTAATCTTGGTGATTGCATTAGTAAGTGTTATCACGACATTTCTGACATCGTTGCTGAGGACGGATTAAACCCTGTTCTTAGTGATGACGTTAAGAAATGCCAACAAGCATTTCTGGCGCCGTTGCCGGGGAAGGCTAATATGAAAATGATTCTAGATAAATATAATCAAGTGATCTGATGTGCGTAATGAGTCAATTGTTATGCAGGCTAACTCTGCCTGTTTTCTCCCTGTTGTGGATGAAACAGGAGGAATAGTGTATGCCTGGTTTCTCTTTGCCGGAAAACTACATCTCCGATCCTGAGGCACTCCTAAGGACTAGACGGTCTCGAACCGTTTCGTCTTCTGCTACTCCACCGACAAGTGAACCAGCCAGTACCGCACCAACCCCGAACGAACTCATGGCCGCCGAGAAGACACTTCGTGAGTTCTCCGTGCCTGCTGTCACCAACGTGGCCACTGGCCCTGCTGTTGACACGGCCGGCAAGAACTTCGAGCTACGCACCGGCCTAGTCACCATGGTGCCGGCGAGCCCATTCTGTGGCTTGCCAAGCGATGATGCGAATGCACACCTTCAACACTTCCTGGAGCTATGTGACACGATTGTCATCAAGGACATCACTCTTGATGTCATTCGGCTCCGCCTCTTTCCTTTCTCCGTCGTGGGGAAGGTGAAGAGGTGGTTCTATCAAGATAAGGAAGCTGTCACCACGTGGGCAAAATGCTTCGCGGCATTCCTCGCCAAGTTCTTCCCCATAAGCAAAACCAATGCTTTGAGGGGAAGGATTGCTAGTTTTCAACAAAATGCCAGCGAAACAATCCCTAAAGCATGGGAGCGGCTACAAGAGTACATCCTAAGCTGCCCCCATCACGGCATGGACAACTGGATGGTGCTCCAGAACTTCTACAATGGGCTCACGCCCATATCGAAGGGACACCTAGACGCCGCCGCTGGAGGCGCGTTCCTATCACTTACCACCGCCAGGGCCAAGGCCCTGATCGAGAAGATGGTAGAACACCAGAGCTGGGGGGAGGACAGAACTCAACCACCAGCTGCCAAAACACAAAAAGTCATGCATACCGTGAAGGAGACGGATATGCTTGTCGCAAAAATAGATTTATTGATGAAGCAACTCACCGAGAGGAACCAAGAGAACCCCTCAAACTCGGTGAAGGCCATAGACTCGCACATGACGTGCGAGGTCTGTGGAGAAGTTGGCCATTCGGGGAATGATTGCCCCGAAACTCGTGAAGACGCTGCCTACATCAACAACGGCTTCCGCCAACAAGGAGGTGCCAACCAAGGTAATGGTTGGAATAATCAGTCACGCTCTTCATTCCAAGGTAATTCGAGTTTTAATTCGAATCAACCTTCATTAAAAGACCTAGTTCTTGGAAAACTTGACTTAAAAGTTGCTGTCCAATGATAAGGTTTTAGAAAACGTAAATACGAAATTAGAAAACTTGACTTCTTCTGTTCATAATCAACTGAGCTTTAATAAGATGCTTGAAACACAAATAGCTCAGATAGCTGCTGCCCTTCCTACTGAATATAAAAATAATTCTGAAAATGTAAAAGCGGTGACCACGAGGGGTGGTAAGACCACTCGTGATCCACCAAACCCTAACGCTGATGCAGGGAAGGACAAAGAGCAACAGGAGATAACAAAGAAAACCCAAAAAGATGTCAGACCAGAAGAAGAGGAAATGGCACCAAAAGACCCATTGGGGTACACGGACACCACGTACCTGCCATTTCCCACAAGAAATAGAAAACAAGGTGTGGATGAACAATTCACTCGCTTTGTTGAGATGATCGAGAAGATACATGTAAGCGTTCCTTTGATGGACGTTCTACATGTACCTTCTTATGCCAAGTACATCAAGGATATCATCAACAACAAGCACCCACTGCCATCCACTGAAACAATTAAGCTGACGGAAGAGTGTAGCGCTGCTATACTCAACCGTCTCCCGGAGAAGAGGAAGGACCCGAGGTGCCCTACAATCACATGCTCAATCGGAACTCAGCGCTTTGATCATGCGCTATGTGATTTAGGTGCAAGCGTAAGTGTGATGCCTAAAGTTGTCTTTGACCAGCTCAACTTCACTCAACTCAAGCCAACCACGATGACTCTCCAACTGGCCGACTCATCGGTCAGGCATCCAACGGGAATAGCCGAAGATGTACCAGTACAAATCAGAGGACTGTTTGTTCCCATGGACTTTGTGGTGCTTGATATGGAGTTAACCAAGGAATCACCATTGATCCTTGGGAGACCCTTCTTGAGCACCGCAGGAGCATAGATTGATGTGAAGGAAGGAAAGATTAGTTTACACATCAATGGGAAGGAGAAGTTTGAGTTCAAACCAAGGCATCAAGAGCAATGCTCAATGATCCGGGTTAGATATGGACCAAATAAACAGATAAAAGAGGTGCAGATACAGCCTGAAATTATTTATAGCATCTCTAAATAAGTAAAAAGACCTACACAAAAGCCGGAGCAAAAGAAAAAGGCAGCTCCCAAAAAGAAACATGAGGAGCAAAATAAAACTTGTAAGCAAAACAAGGCTCCGGAAGAAAAAGAGAGTCCCCTTCCACCATAGAAGGTATGGAAGGAGATCCAAAAGGCCACCACACCACCAAAAACCAATAAGATGAAGTGGAGGCCAAAGAAGGAACAAGCATCTCCGTCCACTTCTCCCGGACAAGGAGATCCATCACCAAGCACGGGAGAAAAAGGTCTTGCTCACCAGACCTAAAAAGGTAAGCCCTGAAAAAAAATTAAAACAATAATAATAATAAACACCGGCCAGAAGCTAGCTTGGGGGAGGACCCCCAATCCCGAGGTTATTTGCATTGCATATTTATTTTCATGCATCCTTAATTTTAAATTAGCATGTTTACTTTATGAAATTTCCATTAGTTAAATTCATGTTTTAATTATTGCATATAAAAAAAATGAAAAATGCTAAAAAGACAAAAATATAATTCCACTCTTATATGTGATGTAAGATATATGCTTCTTCCTTGTTGAAATGATGAATAGTTGCTCTATCGTAATTTCTTTCCAGTATCTAGTTTCAACCTTGAATTCTCCAAATTAATAAAATGATTAAATGCGTGGGTTGCAAAATGCTCTATCTAAAGTCTAAAGTAATTAATGGATATATTTGTGGTGATCTGAGCTGCTAGTATCCTGTTCTAAACAACGCTAGAGTTCTGGAGTTTTTACAAAAATAAAATAATCACATTGAGTTAGATTAAGCTTTGTTGACCCTTTGAGAGGTTGTCATACCATTGAAAACAAAAATATTTCATTATGTTATCATCTCAAAAGTTTGTTAGAAGGCATATGGCTATGAAAAAGAAAAAAAAGGCATCCAAGGAGATAAAAAGGGACATGTGTGCGAAACCTCAAAAAGAAAGATCACGAGGAAATAAAAAGGGACATGTGTCCGGAACCTCGAAAAAAATAAAAATAAAAAAAATGGGCAAGTGCCCAACAGTAGAATTAGCCACATAGCCATGTGTCTCTAATAGACAAAAAGAGAATGATGGAAAAGAAAAAGTTTTCAAAAATTCAATGGTATGATTAACTTTCTCTTTGGATCCATTGTTTAATTTAACAAATAAATGTGCTAAGTTTTGAAAATCAAAAAACTCCGGAACAAAAGTGAAGTAAAGAACTAGGGACATAGCGCTCGATCTGATCAAATCCATCCTGCAAATGCTTAAGGACCCAAGGTATGAGCAATAAGCCCCATGACATATCTATTCAAAATTCAAAGGAGAATTCTCTGGATAGAAGTGAAAATATTGTAGCAACTCCTGATCAACAACCAAGATCCTAGCTTCTTGCTCGAGGACGAGTGTAACACCCCAGTGTTATGGTTGCATCAATCATGTGCATAGCATGAGCATCATCATCTACTCAAAGCATATCATGATCATCATCTATCTTGAGGCATGTCATTCTCTGCAAAAATGTGTTTTAAATTGCTTAAATAGGCTTCCTATGCTTATGTTTGAGTGAACAATGCTTGTGTTTGTGCTTAATGCCTTGGTAATTAGTTTATCTATGCTTAACTTAATCTTGGGAACAATGTTCATGTTGATCACTTCTCCAAAATATGCTTCTAAGTCATACTTATGAAAATAGGCCCTAGAAACCTCTTTTGCTTAGGCTTTTAAAAAGTGTTTCATAAAATGTTTGCATGTCAAAACTTCCTACAGCAAAGTTGTAGCAAATTGTATAAGGAACAAAAGTTGTTTTATGGCCATCTCATGAAAATGATCACAAATAGCTCAAAAGTGACCCACAAGGCAGATTTAGGGCTGTTTCCAATACTTAGAAAATTTTCTAAGTCCTGGATGCACTGCAGTTTGCTCGAGGGGGTATTGTTCATCTTCCAGTTTGTATTCCAGGCCAAATCAAGCTTTGATCTTGTAAGCAATGTTGGAGTACTCGTGTAGCTCTCCAGCATGGAGCAATTAGCCAGCAAAATCATCGAGTGATTAGGGAGTAAATCGTCGGGCAAAATCGAGTTTCAGTCGGTGATCGCGAGTTTCGTTTCAGAGCTGAGCTCGCCGGCGGGGATGTCCCGATCGACACCTGTCCGCCAGATGTCGTCCGTACGCCGGCAATGGCCCCGCTCGTCAGCTCCCAGCGCGCGCATGACGTCCACGGCGACGCCCCGCGCAGAGTGGACGCGTCCACTTCGCTCTTCCTCGCCTCCTCTCGCCAGAAAAGCTTCCGCAGCGAGCTCACCGTCGCGAGTTCACTCCGGCGAGCTCGTGTGCGCTCCTCGCTGCATCCCAGTTCACCAAATTCCAAATTCCAGCCACAGCTCCGCCGTGAACCGCTCTCCAATCTCCACCCTCTAACTCGCCGAGAAACCCACCGGTGAGCCGACATTTCCTTCTTCCCCCAAATCGGGTCGCCGTGACCGTTTTCTCCGGCGAGCTCAATGCCGAGCCCTGTGAAGCCTCCCGTCATCTCTGGTTAGGTTCTAGAGGTAGCTTAGGTTCTTAGCGAGCTTTTGTGTCACTTGGTGGACACTCTACCAAGCTCTCCGTCGCCGGACACGGTGCGCAGCGCCGCCGTGCTTCCGCCGGAGATGGGTGCTCTCGTGGCCAGCGTGTTCCACGAGGATCCAAGCCAAGCCGAGTACCTAGGAAGCTCCGCCGTAGTTCGCTGGTGCGGTAGAAGGTCTTAGGTCGCGCTCTACCGGCCTGAGGGCTCCAGCGTAATGCCGAGCACCTCCGCCTAGCCGCCATCGTCGACGGTGAGCCCCTTCCGGTGGCTCCGCCGTGGAGAAAAGGGGGTCAATCGAGTCGCTAGGGTTTGGGGATCACGTTGGTGCCCTTGGTTTGGCCGGAGACCTCGCCGTCGCGGAGAAATCGCCGGCGAAAGTCGCCTCGGCCGCGAGGAAGAAGGACCCGACACACTGTCAGTGTCTCCTCTTTCCCTCCTTTTCTTTATTTCAAAATCCTGATTTTTGGCTTTCTTGCAAAAATCATATCTCCTGTTTCTGAGATCCAAAAATTATGAAACCAATTTTGTGATATTCCTTGAGATGGCTAGTTTTTAATAAAAATATAAAATGAACCATGTTTTCTGGGAAATTATTTATTAAGGATTTAATCTTGTTATTCATGGATAAATGCATATCTCTTGTTTTACTGCTTAGTTTGCTCTGAAAATTTTATGGTAGCCTCTGTATGGTATTAGAATGCTTTGATAAATATTTCATGATTTTTGGAATACTGCAGCTTTGATATGTAATTTATGATTGAAATGTGGCTTGTTTCTTGATTAAATCATATAAAATAATTGGTACTTATGCTGGTGTTCTACTTTGGTAGTAAACTTGTTTATGGCATTCCTCATGTGTAAATAATCTGAAATCTGTTGTTTGGCAAAATACAAGTCATGTTTCCCAATTTATGAAATAAGCACCTAGCTACATGGTAAATGTATATCTTTAATTTGGAATGTGCAATTGCTCTAATAATTTTATGATGATACTCTGATGCTATATTTGTGCTTCTGTAATTTTTATAGATTTTTCTGAGCACTTTGACTAGTATCTTGTAATTATACTCTTATTTAGGATTAATTAATAAATGCCTTGTTAAGTAAATGTTTTGGGGTTTCCATCTGATGTTCTGATAACCTTGTAATATGTTTGTGCTCATAAGTCATGTGGTTGGCATGGTTTATGTTTTGGGTCATGTCATTAAATAATTACTTAAAGGGTTAAAGGCTGTTCTGGACAGCAAGGAAAGGATTTAACTTTGCTCAATGATAACTTGACTTTCTGTGAAACTTGTCTAAATCAAAGTTGTTCTAAACTTATTGAACTAGCTGTGGTTTAAATTTTAGGTCATTTGGCCAAGTAGTTTAAAAGTTATAGCTGTTCCAAGTTGGGTTCCAGAAATAGGTGTTCTCTGTTTTTTCTGGGACAGAACCTGGAACTTTGTTTACATGACTGGGTAAATTTATGAATCTTGCTGTGATGTTTAAAGATGATTTGTAGACAATTTCATAAGCTTTCTAGAATGTCTTTATTTGTGTTTGTTGGATCTGTCTATCATTAGTTATGATTTAATTACCAGGTTACTCCTGTTTTATGTTGATTGCTGATTTGGTATCATGATAGGTTTTGGGGCTAAGCTAACTTGTTTACTTGTGTGAGCTTGTATAACTTTTGCTCCGTAAATGAGTGTCCAGTGAGTTGCTTGTGTTATTAATCATTCATCTTTAGCATGTGCATCTTCTTATGGTTCGAGCATGCAATAGGTGCATCGGACGCGACAGCCTCCTACGAGCTGCAGGCGAATCCCGAAGGTCAGGGGGGCAGCCAAGAGGTGGAGGTCCAGCAAGCCGGACTCGAGGAGCCAGAAGAAGAAGTTGAGTGCCCGAATCACGAGCCGGCGTCGTTCGTGAAAGGCAAGCCCCGGAGCATTCTAAGTCTCCCTTTACTTTCAAAAGTTTACTTAATATGTTATATCTATTGATGCATTAAGTTTAGGAGTTGTGGTGAAAACCTTTGCTGCACTTTATTCCATCCTTGTCCAGATAACTCTCCACACCCTGGTTGTAGAGTTAGGATCGAGTAGCAGCTTAGCCATGGTTTACTCGGTAGAAGTCGGGTGATATTCTGTCACCTGCGCGATATAGGGTTATGTCGAATCACGATGGTCTATATGTGCTATCGTGGATGGAACCTGATTAAATTGACTTAAGCCGGGCGGAGTTTTGCAAGTTTGTAGTAACTCCGTCTGTGGCAGCTAAGGACCGATCGTTGTACGTCCTCTTGTCATGTTGAATGCATGCCTGACACTTAGTTGGCCGGATAACTCGTTCCGACCGCGAAGCCGAGTAGTATGACTCAGGCCGGAAGACCGGCAAGTATAAAGTGCGCACTACCGGAGGAAGTGCGGTGTGCGGGGGACCATTGGCGTAAGTCCAAAGGCAGGTGAGTTAAAATTCCTGACCTCCCTGGCAGAGTGGTAGCCCTAGGAGTGCAGCGCTGATCGGAGCCGCGATTCCTGAGTTGTACCAAAGGTGACCCGTTGGCTCTCGGGCAGGGGATGCTTGGGTGAGTGCTAGGAATAACCCTCCAGCTGAATAGGAATTCGATTCGAATCGCCGTCTCTCCCGGTTAGTGAGAACTTGACAGAGCAGCGGCAAACGTAGCATTCACTAATGAACTTGGTTCATGATAATGATGATAGCAAGAAGAAAACATGATGAATTTGATATGGTTATTATTGTTTGTAATAATCAAGTGATGTGTTGTAGTACAGGTGCCAATCTAGTGGTAGGCTGATGATAATAAATATGATGCCCTCAAAATAATTTAGTTGTAACTTAAGCTTTTGGCAAAAGGTGAGTCAACCAGCTCCACTTGATATTTAGCCTTGCATGATCCTTGGTGTCTTTTATGTTTTACTAGACGAGTAAGTCTAGCTGAGTACATTCTCGTACTCAGGGTTTATTCCCACCTGTTGCAGATGATATCTTCTATGACGGTTTCTGCAAGACCTGTCTCCATCCCGCTGGGGATGAGGACAAACCGTTGGGCACGGTTCTCTAACAATCTCGTCTCTGATGCTTTTGGAAGGATGGCATAGACTCTGGCAATAACTCAAGCTTATGAACTGAACTTCGGAATGTGTGTGTAACTATTTTGCTTCCGCTACTTCGAACAAGTGTTGTAATAACTTAATACTCCGATGTGGTGCCGCTTCGACAGCAATGAATGACTATGTAACATTCGTTGTGTTTATGTTGAACTATTACGATCTTGGTTTGTTGCGAGTTGGTTTGAAGTCCTTCGTGATTTCAATTGACTACCGAGATTATATGGGCTCAAGTTTGGAAACTTGATTGCTTGGCGATCGTTTCTGCACTTGAACTCTTATAATTTGGTTGGTTCTGTGACAACGAGCAAGGGGTAAGCTTGGGGGAGTGTGTTAGCGGTTCTTAATGACATATTTACCCCGCCAACATAGTCCATGAAAAGGAAGAAAAGCATGTATTTTACTCACATATACTTATTAAATGCTTACCAAGTTCCACATGTAGTGCAAGTTGTGTTTTGCAGATCATATACAGGCATACAGGTGGAAAGCAAATAAAAATGCGCAAATAAACAAGTACCCAAAAGCCCAATATAGAAGTGCATCAATTTGCAGGTGGATCTGGACTTAGGGGCCCGAGCGGAAGGCAACGGGCTTCGGCCCGGGGCCACCAGGGGGTGGCCGCCCCCTAGGGTCGGCCGACCCTGGCCCAGCCCATCTCGACACCGCCTTTCGCAGAGGCGGTGCCGAGCCTATCCTCCCGCAGTCCCCGCGTGCAAATTGCAGTTTACACCCTGGGGAACCGACCTTCCCCACCTATTTAAGGAGGGGGAGAGGGAGGCTCCATTCATCTCATCACATTCACAATCAACACTCCACCTTCAAGGCACTTGGGCACTACCTCTTCTTAGTTTTTCCTTTTAGCTTTTAGAGAGAGAGTTGGGTGAGCTATCAAGGAGGGCTTGGCTCCTTGGAGAGAAACTTGGGTATGAATAAAGAATATCTTTACTCCAAGTCCATGCCTTATCATGTCCGATATAGTTCTTCATATGAACTAGAGTATAGTTCTTATGCTATGGTATATGGCATAGATCATAGGCCCTGTTTTATGATGCTAGCATATGAACTAGAATATAGTTCTAGTGAAAATGATATGACATACATTTTAGTATATAGTTCTTATAGTATAATGCTACCCTAGGGCTAGTAGTGTATTATATGAACTAGTGCTAAGTGTATGTTGTATTATTCTCACTTAGGACTTTAGTCTAATTGCTTCATGTTAATTAATTGCCTAGAAATAGCTTTGTGTGAAGATGGGGGTTTATCATGCTCTCTTGAGTAGGCTCAGGCTTCTTACCTGTCAATCCGTAGGGTTGGGGACCCGGGGGTGTCTGAGTAGGTTCTTTGCATGTAAGCATGGTGCTTGGGTGTAAAGGCCGGGTAAATGCATTGTCCTAGTCCACAGTTGAGGGGATGGCGGCAGGTGGTGACAGCCCTGTCCGTCCTTGGCATTCCCCCACGTTCGGCTAGGGTGTAGGAGTCTAAATAGTTGCGGAGGTTGCTGGCAGACCAGTATTCGCGTAACCTCCCAAACCATCTAAACACAGGACTAGATCTAAGTAGTATAATTACATGATTAACTTGTTCTATGACATGATCTGTATCTAGGACCACATCTGCTCCAATAGGTTGTTTGTTTATTCTTTGATTCAATTCATTCTTTTAGTCTCTTTTTATTCCTTAGCCCATATGCCATGCCTAGATTGTGATGGATCACTATTCTACATATAAATGTTTATCACCTGCTATGACTTTTAATTCCATTATTGCTATCATAATTACTTTGATCTATGCTTATCTTAGAATCCTTAACATATTAAGCCTTCCTTAGAGCGAACCTATAAATACGACACTCGGTAAATCCCCGGGTTGAAATGCTACACGATAATTTCCGACCGCTTGCGGTACTTAAACTCCAAACCTAAGGAACTATCACCCTGCTATATACTTAACACTGTTGCTAGACATGTGCCAAGCTAGTGACTTGTTAAGGAATACCAACATGGCAATCCTAGTGCCACTACCATGATTAAGAACTGGAACCCTACCCTAACGGTAATAAGGCGCCGTTATCGGGAAGGTAGATCTAGCTTCCTATTCAAGGTGGTGATGCTGCAGATCTGCCAATATAACACTGCCAATGTCATTATCATGAGTAGAGCAGAACCCTATTCTAGGTAGCGACGCTAAGAAACGCTAACAAGCATTTCTGGCACCGTTGCTTAGGATAGATTTATACTCTAATCTTGGTGATTGCATTAGTAAGTGTTATCATGACATTTCTGACATCGTTGCTGAGGACGGATTAAACCCTGTTCTTAGTGATGACATTAAGAAATGCCAACAGAGACAAGTTCATCATAGAGTTGAGAGGAGCCTCGAAGGAATACCTCTCCTCTAAATAAAATTTCTTTTAGGCTTAGCATCCAATGTGAGTAGAAACAGATCTTCTAGTTTCTACTAGATTGAGAGAGATAGAGTGGAGGTGTA
The DNA here is from genome assembly GCF_000003195.3 of Sorghum bicolor. Classification (NCBI taxonomy): domain Eukaryota; kingdom Viridiplantae; phylum Streptophyta; class Magnoliopsida; order Poales; family Poaceae; genus Sorghum; species Sorghum bicolor. The sequence goes on from NC_012877.2 coordinate 22,162,268, forward strand.
GATCGGAGGAAGCCCGGCCTGTCGGTGTCTACTCCGAGTTTGTACCTGCGGGATCAAGTTCTCCTAACCTGAAGCTTGCTCCTAGGATTCTTCAGTATTTCGACTTCTAAATTCTAGTAAGTTCTTGTTTTATTGTTCTTTGGTTTATGAGTTTACTTTAATCTCTTCGCGTAGAGTTTAGAGTAATCATCTCTAGCGTAGACATAGTGTTTGGGCTAGGATACTCATAGATATTCCCTGACTAGCTAGACCGTTGTAGTAGCGAGGAACGTGACATTTCCGAGTTACCTTTGCAGACCATATCTCATTAGCAGGAAGGATAGGGTTTATAGGTGCGGGTTGAACATCCTCTGTGGTGTCTAGATTCCGTTAGCCTTCCCAATAGAACAGTAGATCATCCTTACCAAGGTTAGAAAGAGATTACAGTTGTAGTCTTCTCTATTTATCACTCACATCGAGAAACATTCTTTGTAGCCTAAAGGTTAGTAGTAATAGACCGGGTTAGTCAGATGCACTCTTTCTCCTAGTGGTAAAAAAATAAATACGATACTCTGGATAACTTCCCGGGAGAAGTGCTCACCGATATCCGTGCGCTTGCGGATCAATTCCTTATTGTGTTCCCAAATATCAACAAGCATTTCTGGCGCCGTTGCCGGGGAGAAAGACGGTTTGCTGAGATAACTTTGAGTCTTACTACTAGCTTGTATCTATACTTTTATCTTTTCATATCTTTTATATTCTTTATTTATTTTCTTTACTCTTACCTTATGGAAAACCAAAATTCTAAATTGATCCATGAATCTGCAATCCCTTCAGTAACTTACCTTTTACCATGGGAGTCATCACAGCCTATCCAAACATCCCAGTATAGGTTAAGTTGTAGGTTGATTGCTATGATTCAAAACCTATCTTTTTCGGGAAAGGAAGACGAAAACCCTTACCTTCATATTAGAGATTTTGAGCAAACATGTGATTGTCTTTGCATTGAAGGCATTTCTGATAAAACTTTACGTTGGAAGCTTTTTCTTTTTTCCTTGAGGGGAGAAGCTAGACAATGGTATAGCCAGAAGGTAAGTCAAGAACGAGGTGAATGGGGAGTTTTACGAGCCAACTTTTGTCTAGATTTTTATTCCCTCGACCGTATCGGCGACCTTAGACTCGAAGTCCTATCTTTTAAACAAAAAGATAATGAAACTTTGGGAAAATCCTGGAAATGTTTTTCTGATCTTTTAGAATCTGGTCCAAACCTTAATCTTGAAGACCCTGTTCTTTTATTTCACTGTTTTCAAGGTCTTCAGAAAGATCATAAACAAATGCTACATACAATGTCTAGAGGTTCTTTCTTTTGAATCCCTACTGATGATGCTAGAGTGATCCTAGATAGAATCCTAGAAGCTGAGATGGATAATACCCTTCATGATAAAACCCACGAAGCCGAAGTAGACACTCTGCCAAATTCTTCATCTACTTTAGCTATCCCAAGTTCTGAGCCACAAAAGGAAGAAATTCCACCACCGGACTTCATGCTGGATATAGAATCTGATCTTTTTGCCGATTTGGAAACATTTCAAACTACCATTCTACTAACAAACCCCAAAACAGCCAGTTTAGCATTTGTTTACCAAGTAAATATCAATTAAGAGAGTTATCGCAGTCATGAGTAGCGAATGGTTGGAGGAATCAGAGCTTTCCTCTGATGTGATCCGTTTGGACACACCCTCTATAACTATACGCTATGCTTATGATTCTGATCGATTTAATGCTCTCTATAATCCTGTTGTGGGGATCAACATCATGTCTGAATCTTTTGCACTTAAATTATTTAAAAAACTTGTCTTAACCCCCACAACAAAGGTCATAAAGGAATCTTCGGGACGATTAGTCCCCAGTCTTGGAATTATTAATGTCCTACCCCTTACGGTATAAGGCTCCATGGTTCATTTTAACTTCTATATCTTTGATACATGGGACTTCGACCTGTTGATAGGACAACCTTTTAGAAGACTCCTTTATGAAGGTCATACTGGAAAGCTGCACATTTCCTTTGGAAAAACTTTTAAATTTCCAATAACAATTTCACACTCCTTAAATAATAGGGCAGAGTCATATCTTTTGCCTGATCCTATGGAGGAGGTAAAGGCTGCATCTCTAGAGCTTTTAGATGAACCAGACTTAGAAGACGAAGCTCCTTTCTTCACAGAAGAACAGGCCAAACCTTTTGAACCTGAACCCTTAGACGAGTTTGCAGAAACGCCTAGACCTCCCATAGAGCTTAAAACTTTACCACCCGGTCTTATTTATGCTTTCCTAAACAATAATACAAAGTTTCCTATGATCATTAGCAATAAACTCACTCAGGAGCAAACTTTGCGATTAATGACCATTCTTGAGAAACATCACTCAGTTTTTGGCTACTTAGTCCAAGATCTTACAGGAATCAGTCCTATGATTTGTACCCATCGTATTCCAACAGATCCTTCTATTTCACCTTCTCGAGAACCCCAACGTAGACTTAACAACACGATGAGAGAGGTTGTTAAAAAGGAAGTTATAAAGTTGCTGCATGCAGGGATTATATATCTTGTGCCGCACAGTGAGTGGGTAAGCCCAGTTCATGTTGTGCCTAAAACGGGAGGCATGACTGTCATTATGAATGAAAAGAACGAGCTAATTCCGCAACGCACCGTCACAGGATGGCGGATGTGCATAGACTATAGAAAACTGAACAAAGCCACGAGAAAGGATCATTTTCCTTTACCTTTCATAGATGAGATGCTAGAGCGATTAGCAAACCATTCATTCTTCTGTTTCTTAGATGGATATTCAGGGTATCACCAGATCCCGATCCATCCCGATGATGAAAGCAAAACCACTTTTACATGCCCATACGGAACTTATGCTTACCGTAGAATGTCTTTTGGGTTATGTAATGCAGCAGCTTCTTTTCAAAGATGCATGATGTCTATATTTTCTGATATGATTGAAGAGATTATGGAAGTTTTCATGGATGATTTCTCTGTTTATGGAAAAACTTTTGATAGTTGTCTTGAAAACTTAGACAAGGTTTTGCAAAGATGTGAAGAAAAGCACTTAGTCCTTAATTGGGAAAAATGTCATTTTATGGTTAGATAAGGAATAGTGTTGGGACACTTAGTGTCTGAAAGAGGTATTGAGGTAGACAAAGCTAAAATTGAAGTAATTGAACAACTACCTCCACCCGTGAATATAAAAGGAATTCGAAGCTTTCTTGGCCATGCCGGTTTTTATCATAGATTCATAAAAGATTTTTCATTCATTGCTAGACCACTTACTCTTTTGCTAGCCAAGGATGCTCCTTTCGAATTTGATGATGCATGTCTAACATCTTTCAATTTATTAAAGAAAGCACTCATCTCTGCACCAATCATTCAACCCCCTTATTGGTCGTTGCCTTTTGAAATTATGTGTGATGCCAGTGATTATGCTGTGGGGGCAGTTTTGGGACAAACTAAAAATAAGAAGCATCATGCAATTGCTTATGCCAGTAAAATTTGACAGGAGCTCAACTTAATTATGCAACCACTGAAAAAGAGCTTCTAGCTGTTGTCTTTGCCATTGATAAATTTAGATCTTATTTAGTTGGAGCTAAAATAATTGTTTACACTGATCATGCTGCACTAAAATATTTGCTCACTAAAAAAGATGCTAAACCTCACCTAATTAGGTGGATCTTATTACTCCAAGAATTTGACTTAGAAATAAAAGATAAAAAGGGAGTAGAAAATTCTGTTGCTGATCACTTGTCTAGAATGTATTTTAAGAGTCCACAGGAAACCCCCATCAATGATTCACTCCGGGACGACATGCTCTACGGGATTAACAGGTCTCACCCTTGGTATGCAGATATTGTTAATTTTGTGGTTTCAGGGTATGTACCACCAGGAGCAAACAAGAAGAAGCCTATTCAAGAAAGTCGTTCAATATATGGGATGAACCATACCTCTTCCGAGTATAGTCTGATGGCTTACTCAGGAGATGTGTGACCACTGAGGAAGGACGGAGGATCATTGACAAATGCCATTGATCACCTTATGGAGGTCATTATGGAGCATTCCGTACACATTCAAAGATCTAGCAGTGTGGATTCTACTGGCCTACAATGTATGAAGACACGAAGCAATATATCAGATGATGTGGGCCATGTCAAAGGCACGGAAACATAAATACAAGGGATGCCATGCCACTCACCAACAACCTTCAGATTGAGCTCTTTGATGTCTGGGGAATAGACTATATGGGTCCATTTCCCCCATCAAAGAAGTGTGAGTACATCTTGGTGGCAGTTGACTACGTCTCCAAGTGGGTAGAGGCATTACCTTGCAAACATGCCGATAACATCAGTTCAAAGAGAATGTTTGAAGAAATTATATTTCCAAGATTTGGAGTCCCCAGAGTAGTGATAAGTGATGGAGGAGCACACTTCATCGACAAACGCTTCAAGCAATATCTATCAAAACATGGAATCCGTCACAACATCGCTACCCCCTATCATCCTCAGTCAAGTGGCCAAGCAGAGACTTCCAACAAGCAAATCAAGAATATTCTTCAGAAGACAGTGAATGAAATGGGAACGACATGGAAAGACAAGTTACCTGTTGCACTCTGGGCATACCGGACAGCATACAAGACCCCAATTGGAATGTCCCCATACCAATTGGTGTACGGGAAGACTTGCCACCTACCTGTTGAACTAGAGTTCAAAGCATATTGGGCCATAAGGAGATAGAATATGGACCTAGATGTTGCTAGAGATCATAGAAGAATGCAACTATCAGAATTGGAAGAATGGCGAGAGAAAGCATATCAGAATTCGAAGATCTACAAAGAAAGAGTCAAAAGGTGGCATGACAAAAGAATCAAGAAGAAGGAGTTCGCACCCGGAGATAAGGTATTACTTTTTAATTCCAGGGTGAAGCTTTTCGGGCATGGAAAACTCCGGAGTAAATGGGAAGGACCATTCAAGGTAATCAATTCATCATCCCACGGAGCTATCACGCTTCAAAATGACGAAGGTACGTTATTCAAGGTAAATGGTCAACGTCTTAAATTACTTTTAGAGCCCAATAAAGAATTAGAAGAAATAGACGTAGTCCATTTTTACCTTCCCATGGAGAATTAGAGCCCGACCTTTTTAATCTAACGTTTTTGGGTCATACATATATTTTCCTAAAAAGTTTTGTATCTAGAAACACGCTCGAGGAAGCGGGCCCACAGAGGAGCCAGAGAGAGGGCGGGTGCCCTAATCAGGTGGGCGGGCGCCCAGCTCCTGACCCGTCTCGGTCCCGATTTCCTTCGTTATGGAAAACACACTTATGGTAATCCGAATAATCCCTCAGATGGAAAGTTTCACACGCACATCGACAGGAGCAACCCGAACAACCCCTAGAGGCACTTTTTGACCCCTATATAAACAGACCCCTGACATCAGTTTTCAAACACCAATCCACCCAAGCCTTCTCTTCTTCTTCAATTAGAGCTTGTTTAGTCCCTCGATGCTCCAATGGCCGAGAAGTTCCATGATGATTGGGAAGTTGTCCCCTTCAACCTCAACATGGAGCCTGAAGAAGACCCCGACGCCCGTGCTTTCGTCCCGGCCAACACAGAGCATAGCTAGAAGCTATGCCATTACGCCAGCGCTGCTCCACCCAATCCTACAATGCTCAACCAGTTCTCACCGCACCGCCACAACCCCTACTTCTCAAGGGATCATCATCCATGATGAAGACCACCATCAAGGTGCCAGCCGGCACGAGGATCCTTCCACCTAGACCCAATGAGAGGGTCGTTGGAGTCAAGACCAACCGGAGCAGCGAGATCAGCAGCACTCGCTACACTACGGAGGAGGAGAGACCTTACTTTGAAGGGATTAGAGCAGCCAAAGTCCATTTCATCCCTCCAAAGGCAGCCCTGAAGCACGTTCTCAATGCTTTTGAGACACCTCCTAAGCGTCGCAAGACTATAGTAGATATTGATGAGGACGTTCACAGGCTAGACAGAGTCATCATAGACCTCCAGTCCTCAGTTAACTCCATCACTAGGCAGCTCTCTAACCACAACACTGTTATACTAGGCCTTAGGCAGGATCTTGCTAGTGCCAATAAGAAGATCAAGGAATTAGAGCGCCGCTAAGTTATCTAGATTAGATCTTGAGGCAATGCATTTTAGTTATTTATCTTTAAAATTCGGTTTAGGTTTACTATTATCGTCAGTTTGCTACTATTATCATCAGTTTGTTACTAGTTATTTGTAATAAATGCCTCAAGATTAATAAAGAGTATTATTATTATTATTATTATTATTATTATTATTATTATTATTATTATTATTATTATTATTATTATTATTATTATTATTATTATTATTATTATTATTATTATTATTATTATTATTATTATTATTATTATTATTATTATGTCTTGTGTGTCTCTACTTTATTTTTGTGCAAGAAAGCAGAAAACAAGTATGGGGGAGATCCCTCGACATGCCAAACACACTTCGACTACACCACTCCACGATTCAGGTACACACTCTACACACTTTACACATACACATATCTTGGATTATGCAGAATACTGTTTCTGACATGATAAATTAAAAAGATTAAAATGTTTCTAATCATGATTAACCTCACTCTCTGATATTTCCTAAAACTTGCGATTATTGAAAAATCATTTTAAAAACCCTGTGTTACTTAAGTCAATATGGAATGTGAGATGGTAGAGTATGAGTTTCTTATTCTTGATATCATTGTTGCTTGGAGAATTTATTCTAGCTACCATCCTCAGTGTTTTATATGCCTGATAAAACTGAAAATATTAATTATGATTATAAAAGCTATCTACTATGTATTGAGTTTGTTCAAAATGAGTTAGACCCTTGTTGAGAGATTTATCAAGCTCCTAAGATCAAGACATTTATTCAGAATGATTCAATCTTCTGAAGTATTATTGCATTAGAGGCATGGGCTATGCAAAAATAAAGATATTTCGAGGAAATAAAAAGGAGCAAGTGCTCGATAACCTCGCAGAAAAAATGGACAAGTGTCCGGTAGTAGAATTAGGGGTACCTCGGTATCCACTTAAAAAAAAGAGAGAAAAAGAAAGAAAATGATAGCCCATGGTCCCTCTAATAAGCAATATGCCAGCAAGAGTTGACAAGTTTTTAATTTCCAAAGTCTTTGATCTAAGAGTATGACATTCCCCTCCTCGGATCCCGTTTTGATCAGGCAATAAATGCAAAGTAAGTATGCTTGAGAATTTTTGCAAATTAAAACAGTCTCAGTGAGATATATAAAAGATAAATGAGTGATCTGAAACAACCTATGAGGATAAAGGTATGCTAACCTTCTTTTCAAAAATGTACAAAAACTCCAAGTGACAGGATTGAGAAGAAAGGATCTTTACTCTTAACCCTATACTTGTCTGACTGTAGTACACAGTGGATTTTAATACCCTGTAGATATGAAGAAAATGTTTTACCCCAGATATTGTTCTTAACCATCCTTTTCTCGAGGACGAGTTAAAGCCTAAGTATGGGGGTATTTGTTGACGGTTCTTAAGTATCAATTTTAATTATCAAATAAACAAGAGAAAGAACCAATATGCAAACAACACCTAGAATTAGGGTTTGATGTGACAGAATTCCACGAGTTTTGTTGTTTATCTGTTTCTGCAGGGGGTTATCAGGAAATAAGGAAGAAAGGCCCACATGTCGGGATTACATAGAGATATCAACGCACCGCGCAATTTTCTACCATCTAGAAGACTCCAGAAGCCATGGGAACAAAGCGGAGGCCGAAAGGGGCCTGGCCCAGGGCGCCCGCCCTGAGGACCAGGGCGCCCGCCCCCTCCTGGATGCCAATCAGAACTCTTTTCGTGGATGATGCTCCAGCGACCTAAAGGATCAAGGATAACCGTCCAATCAATGTCGGTTTGATCCAACGGCTCTCGTTCACTTGAGGGGACTATAAAACCAGACCCCCTGGCCTCTGGAGGAGACAAGTTCATCATAGAGTTGAGAGGAGCCCTCAAAGGAATACCTCTCCTCTAAATAAAATTTCTTTTAGTCTTAGCATCCAATGTGAGTAGAAATAGATCTTCTAGTTTCTACTAGATTGAGAGAGATAGAGTGGAGGTGTAGATCGGAGGAAGCCCGACCTGTCGGTGTCTACTCCGAGTTTGTACCTGCGGGATCAAGTTCTCCTAACCCGAAGCTTGCTCCTAGGATTCTTCAGTATTTCGACTTCTAAATTCTAGTAAGTTCTTGTTTTATTGTTCTTTGGTTTATGAGTTTACTTTAATCTCTTCGCGTAGAGTTTAGAGTAATCATCTCTAGCGTAGACATGGTGTTTGGGCTTGGATACTCATAGATATTCCCTGACTAGCTAGACCGTGGTAGTAGCAAGGAACATGACATTTCCGAGTTACCTTTGCAGACCATAGATCGTTAGCAGGAAGGATAGGGTTTATAGGTGCGGGTTGAACATCCTCTATGGTGTCTAGATTCCGTTAGCCTCCCCAATAGAACAGTAGATCATCCTTACCAAGGTTAGAAAGAGACTACAGTTGTAGTCTTCTCTATTTATCACTCACATCGAGAAACATTCTTGGTAGCCTAAAGGTTAGTAGTAATAGACCGGGTTAGTCAGATGCACTCTTTCTCCTAGTGGTAAAAAAATAAATACGATACTCTGGATAACTTCCCGGGTGAAGTGCTCACCGATATCCGTGCGCTTGTGGATCAATTCCTTATTGCGTTCCCAAATATCAACACACATCTAGCAACATAAGCTGCTATTTCCTTCTTCATCTTTGTCCACCAGAAACAAGGCTTCAAGTCTTGGTACATTTTGCTACTACCAGGATGAATGGACAACTTGGAAAAATGAGCTTCATCTAAGATTTTGTTGCGTAGGTCACGGTCTTTAGGTACAACAAGTCGATTATCAAACCATAGTACACGTTTCTCATCTACCCTGAAATGCTTGGTGTCTTGTTCTTTCATTTTTCTCTTGATGTGGAAGATACCAGGGTCAGTCTTTTGGAGCTCTATAATTTGACTCTCTAAAGAACAACTGACTACAATGTTGTGCAAGACTATAGGGTGCAATAAATTGAAACCTTCCTCTAGGAGAGGTCCAACATGTTGTTTCCGGCTAAGAGCGTCGGCTACAACATTGGCTTTGCCGGGATGATAGTGCACTTCAAGATTATAGTCCTTTATCAATTCCAACCATCTTCTTTGTCTCATGTTCAACTCAAGCTGGGTGAAGATATACTTGAGGCTCTTATGGTCAGTATAAATGTGACATAGATTACCCAACAGATAATGCCTCCAGAGTTTCAATGCATGTACAACTACTGCTAACTCTAGATCATGAGTCGGGTAGTTAGCTTCATGCTTCCTCAGCTGCCGAGAGGCATAGGCAATAACTCGGCCTTCTTGCATAAGTACACAACCTAAGCCAGTGCCAGATGCATCACATAAGGCATCAAATGGCTTCTCAATGTCAGGCTGTGCCAAAACAGGAGCGGTGGTCAACAAATGGCGTAACGCGGTGAAAGCGACCTCACACTCCTAAGACCACACAAATTTCACATCTTTTTGCAGTAGCTTGGCCATGGGTTTGGCTATCTTGGAGAAATCTGGAATAAAGCGACGATAATATCCAGCTAGACCGAGAAAACTCCGAACCTCATGCACTGAAGTCGGGGCCTTCCAGCGGGTCAACAGAAATACCGTCTTCGGATAAAACATGGCCTTGAAAAGGCACTTTCTTCAGCCAAAACTCACACTTGCTGAACTTGGCATAGAGCTGATGTTCTCGCAATCTATTGAGTACAATCGAAGGTGCTTCTCATGGTTTTGGGCATTTTCAGAATACACCAGGATGTCATCAATGAACACTACCACAAACTTTTCTAGTTCAGGCATGAACACCGAATTCATCAGGTACATGAAATGAGCAGGGGCATTATTCAGACCAAAGGACATGACTAGGTACTCATACAACCCATACCTGGTGGAGAAAGCCGTTTTAGGAATATCTTCAGGTCGGATCTTGATTTGATGATACCCGGATCTCAGATCAATCTTGGAGAATACCTTAGCCTTGGCTAATTGATCAAACAAAATATCAATGCGAGGCAGGGGATATTTGTTTTTGATAGTCACGACATTTAGCGGACCATAGTCTACACACATACGTAGAGACTTGTCCTTCTTCTTGAAAAATAGAGCCGGACAACCCCATGGAGAAGAACTAGGCCGAATATGACCTTTCTCCAGGAGTTCTTGCAATTGTTTCTTCAATTCTGCCAATTCATTGTGTGGCATTAGATATGGCCTTCTAGAGATAGGTGTGGTGCCCAGAATGAGATCAATTTTAAACTCTATGTCTCTGTCCGGAGGCAACCCGAGCAGATCCTCTGGAAAGACATCCGGAAACTCACACACTACCGGAATCTCTTCCACAGTGAGTGGTCTGATAGCATTAGCAGCGTGACGGATGTCGTCGCTTTTAGGAAGTTGAACTAAGAAAGCTTCTCTACTACCAGGCTCCCTCAACATGATTACCCTTGTTGAGGTGTCTATTAGCACTCCATGGTCACTCATCCACTTCATTCCTAGAATAACATCTATTCCCAAGCCCAGCAAAATCAAAAGATTTGCTGAATAATTACGCCCTTCAATGGCAATATGTACATCTCTTACTAATTGATTTGTAGAGATTTGATTACCAGCAGCACTAATGCAAAATTTTCCACTGTCAAGATCAATTACATGCTACCCATGCTTAGATGCGAATGCTTGACTCATAAATGAATGCGAAGCTCTAGAATCAAACAAGACAACTGCACGGTGTTGATTGACAAGAAACATACCAGCCGTAACCACTTCACCTTCGGGGATTTCTTCAATGGTGGTATAGTGCACTTGGCCGGGACGAGTAGTAACCCCAGCTGCAGACATCCTCTTAGGATAAGGGCAATCCCTTGCCCAGTGACCAACTTGTTTGCAGTTAAAGCAGGGACGGTTATCAGGGGGAGTTTTGGGGCTCTCTTGACCCGTAGGACCCCTAGGAAGAGCAACTGTGAAGGACATGCGGATTCCTATCTTCACATTTGACTTTTTCTATGGCGGCCTATATCTTGTCGCAGTATTGGGTGGGCGATAGGCCGACTTACTTGTCACCGGAGCCTTGGACTGCGAAGCACCTGCTTCATAAGCCCTCTTGCGGTTCTTAGATGCAGCATAAACGGCATTGGAGTTCTCCTGGGTCAACGCTGTTGACGGTCCTTAAGTACTAAAATTAATAATCAAATAAACATGGAAAAGGATCAATATGCACTAAACATCTAGAATTAGGGTTTTATCTGACAGAATTCCACGATCTTTGGTGTTTATCTATTTCTGCAGAGGGTTATCAGAGAATATGGAGAGAAGGCCCACATGTCATGTTTACAACGAGATAATTACGTGCCGCGCAATTTTCCTCAATCTAGAAGAGTCCAGAAGCCACGGGAACGAACGAGAAGACAATCGGGCTCGGGGGCAGGGCGGCCGCCCACCCCCTTGGGCGCCCGCCCAGGGTTGGAGTCCAATCAGGACTCTCTTTCGGGACTAAACTCCACCGACCTAAAGGATGAATCTAAACCATACAATCAATGTCGGTTTGATCCAATGACCGAAATTCACTTGAAAGGACTATAAAACTAAGGCCTCTCACCCCTGGAGGAGAGAGGAGAAGAGAAGAAATCATTATTCAGAGGTAGCCATCAAAGTTAGGGTTTAGAGCTACTCTCCCACAGAGAATTAGAATTAGCTACTCCCTAATCCTTCAAGTTTAGAGGTTTGATTAGATAGCAATTAGAAAAGTAGAGCACTACGCTCTGGATTCGGATCTTTGGTAATAAAGATTGGTATTATTCATATCTTTCTCTAATTCTTTGTTCTAATTGCATTATGTCTCTAATTATTATGTTCTTAGTTTGCTCTAGTTCTATATTTGATATAGTTATGATTGATAATGAGTTTATGTATAAGTTTGCAAAGTGCTTAGCTCTTGACGCGAGGGAGTTAAGTGGTAGATCACATGTGGGCGTGGTGCTTAGATGTTATTTACCTGCAAATGTATCCTATTGGCTGGGTTGTGTGGTAGTTCGCGATAGTGACAGCTTCGTTGATTCTTATATAGTCCACCCTCCGTTGATAGGACAGGCAGAACTTGTATTGCGGAGTAAGTCTTGTGATGCTCTGATTTACTTTAGCAATGTTCCTTATACATGAATGAAGAGTCTTTTATGCTATACATGATCTTGTAGATAACTAGAGTAGATTATGACTCAGTAGATAGTAGATAACTCAGAATCCATTCTCTAGATAATCCGACGTGACCTACATATATGAGGAGTAGTCTATTTTCTAATCCCTGTGTTATTTACCCTTGAACTTATAATTCATTATCATTATCTTTATGGTTTACCCCCTGCCAAAGTAAGTGACTGTGTGACGAGTTTCTTATTAGTAATCATGTTCTTGCAAGTTTATCTCTAGTCTATGCCTTGATAGATTTTGTCCTTATCTTAATTTCATCCCTTGTCTTCTTAAGCAAAATTATAAATAACGATACCTCAAATACTTATCCTGGTGAAATGCTACAATGAGGTGTTTTATCTGTGCGCTTGCGGATAGAATAGATTATTTTCTAAAAGCCTTTACATTTATAAATACCTTTGTACACTCTGGCACCATGATGGGGATGACAACCTAGTATCTAAGTGGTGTTAGCTAGTGTCAACAATCGTTTCTGGCGCCGTTGCCGGGGATCGAAAGGGTAATACATAGGAACGGTAAGGAAAGTCAGGAAATCAGTCAAGGTTATTCACATAAAATATTAGACTAGACTATAGAGAAATAATTGCATAAAAACAGCTACTAAGTGAGAAATCATAACAAGGCACCTCTGCTTTGGCAGGTTCACCCTGTTGTTTTTCTATGTTTATATTTTTATACAGGGTATATCAGGATTGACTTTGGGTACATTCAACTCTTCATCATCAGAACCAAAGCAATCAAGAGAAGAAGAAGCTAGCTACCAATTGCTGAAGCTATGGCACAAAAGACCTTGCAAGAATTCTCTACTCCAAGCCTTGAGAACATTCCAACTGGTCCAAGATTTGCAGTAGAAGAAGGAGTACCCGAGTTTGAGCTCAAGTCAAGCCTCATCAATTTGGTGTAAGCTACACAATTCAGTGGAAAGGCACATGAAGATGCTAGTACACACTTGCAGAATTTCTTAGAGATTGGAAGCACAATCCACATCAACAGAGTTGACAAAGACGCCATACTGCTTCGTCTTTTTACATTCTCACTAGAAGGGAAAGCGAGGAAGTGGTTCTACACTCATCAAGATAACATCAACAACTGGACGAACTTGTCAGATGCCTTTCTATCAAAGTTTTTCCCTATAGGCAAAACAACTACCTTAAGAGGAAATATTGTCAGTTTCCAACAACAGAAGACAGAAGCCATTTCAGAAGCATGGGAGCGTTTTCAAGGATACATATCAGATTGTCCTGACCATGGAATGGCCACATGGTTACTTATGCAGACCTTCTACCATGGATTATGTCACGGAACCGTCCAAATTATAAGAGCACAAGTACAAAAACAATCACCGAAGTGATCAATTTATCATACTTGAGCCCATATAACTCCGGTAGTCCAACAAAATCACGAGGGATTTCAAACCAACCAACATACAAGCCAAGATCGTAGTGATTCAACATAACAAGTCACACGTTACATACATTTCGCAAGTAGTTCAAATACATAAGGTTATTACAACTTAAGTTTACAAATAGCGGAAGCAAAGTAATTTGAAACCAATATCACTTTTATTTCAAATACATGCCAGTACCATGGTCCATTCCAACAAAAGCATCATAGATGAGGTAAGTAGGAAGGATCATGCCCATGATCTTACTCCTTCCCTATAGTAGGAGTCATCCAACTCTTGCAGTAGCTATGATACATCATAACCTGCAACAAGTGGGAATAAACCCTGAGTACGAGAATGTACTCAGCTAGACTTACCCGTCATAAACCAGAAATAAATGACACCAAGGAGTATGCAAGGCTGATATATAAGTGGAGTTTGTTGGACAACATTTTGCATAAAAAGCTTAAGTATAAATAGTTAAACCTTTCTTATTTAGCATCCATTTAATTCTCATTAACCTATTAACTAGATTAGCACCTGTACTAAGCAATCACTTGATTAATATCAATCAATAATAACCATATCAGGTTTATCAAGGCCGTGATCATCATCATCATTAAGTTATTTAGTGAATGCTACGTTTGCCGCTGCTCTGTCAAGTTCTCACTAACCGGGAGAGACGGCGATTCGAATCGAATTCCTATCCAGCTGGAGGGGTATTCCTAGCACTCACCCAAGCATCCCCTGCCGGAGAGCCAACGGGTCACCTTTGGTACGACTCAGGAATCGCGGCTCCGATCAGCGCCGCACTCCCAGGGCTACCACTCTGCCAGGGAGGTCAGGAATTTTAACTCACCTGCCTTTGGGCTTACGCCAATGGTCCCCCGCACACCGCACTTCCTCCGGTAGTGCGCACTTTATACTTGCCGGTCTTCTGGCCTGAGTCATACTACTCGGCTTCGCGGTCGGAACGAGTTATCCGGCCAACTAAGTGTTAGGCATGCATTCAACATGACAAGAGGACGTACAACGATCGGTCCTTAATCGACACAGACGGGGATAGATCCACACCCAAGACCTCCATGTCTTGTTGCTTCACTATCTTCATCCCGCCCGGTCTCCTTTCATATTATTAACACATGGTTCTTTTCCACGATAGCAAATATAGCCACCTGTGATCTGGAATCCACCTATATCCTGCAGGTGACAGGAAATCACCTGGCTTCTACCGAGCTAAGCATGGCTAAGCATAGACGTGATCCTGACTAATTAGGATTCAGGTTATATATATACTGGACAAGGAAGGGTATATATATGCAGCAAGGGTTTCATCCAACTCCTATACTTAATTCAACAATACATATATAACATATATATACTCATTCACTTTCAAAAAGTAGGAGGCTTATAATGCTCCGGGGCTTGCCTCGAATGTGACACCGAGTCAGATTAGTTAGCTTGCTCCTTCTTGGTGACATCTAAGATCAAAACACTTGCTTAATCATTCCATCTTCGGGATGATCCACCATCACGTCCTTCACGTGGTTCATCTAGCGTACCTAGACGACATGCAAGATGCAAGTGCATGAACACATGGAAGTGCAATAGACAAAGCATTACACACAAGAAGCATGGCAAGATCATGGTTACACTAAACACACTTAAGCACATCTCATTGCTCAACTTAATGATCACACAACCAACATGCTAAGCCAACAAGGAATGCAACACTAAACATATTAGACATGGCATACATGTTTCACCAAGTCTCAGGTAAATTAACTTGGCCATTACCAAAGACATGAGTCATACATAGCAATATACCAAGCAACAGCAATACAAGGAATCTACCATTTTTAGGACTGTTAACAGCAGCTGAGAAAATAAATCATAACTGGAGTTACGCAACTCCAAAATACATGAATTAAGACATTCTGGAAATCTTAAGAAATTATCTACATTTGATATTTAGACATCAAAGCATGATTCTCAACTTAAGCTGGTCGAAATTATAAAGTTCCAGAATCTGTCCCTGACAAACAGAGAGCAGCCATTTCTGGAATCAAACTTTGAACAGACATAACTCACAAACCACAAGGCCAAATACTACCAAATTTTAACAGCAGCTAGATAGGTGAATTATCTACAACTTTTCTATAAACTAGATGCCCAGAAAACACCATTTACATATTGTAATCCAAACAGTTCCACAAACTGTCCAGAAACAACAATTGCAAACAATTAATTATTAACTTATGTTTCAAACATGCATTTGAGCAAAACCATTGTTACCAACAGTTTGCACATATCTAAAGAACACCAGAAAATATAGTGGCCATTACCAAATAAATTTATTTATTGCATTTCTTAATTTATTTGGATAATAAGGTGAATTAACTAACCGTTACCAAACATGCACAGTAAATTCCACAAAAATTACAGTAGCTTCTAAACACTATCCATAGCCCACTGTATAAATGTCACTGTATTTGAATAAAGATATCTACATCTATGAAAAATACAAATTGCTATTGCAATTAACCATGTGAGAATAAGATAAATGTACAAATCATATTTTCTTCAAACACATGACCATATTATATATTATCATGATACAAAAATATCATAAAATTATACTGGAACAACATTTTCCATTTTCACATTTTTATTTATAATTATAAACCATTTATCAAGCCCTATGCAAGTTAAATCAATAACTCAACCACACTGCAACCAAAAATCATGAAACTTTTACCATGCATCAAGCATCGCAAGAATAGCATGCCACAAAAGTTTCACTTCAATTGGATCTACACAGCAACAGTTATAAAAAAGACAAACTCAACTAGTATTAAAAACCTAGCTGCATAAATCATTTTCTACAGCTAAAACTTTAAACTAAAACATTGCATATTATAGATCTACTGCATAGAGAATTTTATAAGGATTCCAAAAAGTCTACATTTGCTAATTTACGATTTTTCTATTATTTTATATGGATTTTCAAATTTCCAGTATTTCTTCAAAACAAATAGGTCCTCGAAGCACTATTCATCTGAGTCATGCGTTCTGCAGAAAACCCCTTGGATTTTATCGAATTTGTCCCCGTGGTCCTTGGTCGCGACGAAAACAGAGGAGCTCGCCGGAGCTCCCTGTTCCGGCCGGCTGAGGCCTCGTTGGCGGCAATGGAGGGGTGGGGAAGCACCAGGAGTCTCTTGCGAACTCGCTGACCCACCCACCTCGGCCCAAGACGGTCCATGGCGGCCTGGCCACGGAAGCACGTGGCGGCCACCGCGGTGGTGCCCGCACGGCGGCGCTTCGGCAGCGGATTTGGACAGCGAATACGAGCACCGTGTGCATGAGATGGAGGCGAAGCCGATGGTGGTGCTTGCTGGGAGCGAGAAGGTGCAGAACCGCGAGAATGTGGACGACGTCGAGCTCGGCCCGCCGGCCATGGTGGCTCCGCTCTGGAGTGGTCATAGGGCGAGGGGGAGAGCGAGCCGGGGGTGGAGAGGGATGAGGAAGGCGCTGGGGTGCTTCTCCACTTCGACAACCGGGCGTGGGGGGCTCTGGGCGAGCAGCAGAGGAGGAGGGGGCTTCAACTCGCGCATGGATGCCACGCACCCGCGACGTGTCCACCCGTTGAGGCATTCCACCGAGCATGTGTCGGGCAACGATGTGGTCAGCGTGGGAAGAGATTTGGGCCGGATCTGGACCGAATTGGACATGGACAAAAACGAAGTTTCTCTACTCTTGACACTCTCCAACTTTGATTAAGGTGCCATGGTCATTAGAGTAACGGATTAAGAGATAATATGATGTCAATCCTTGAGTGTCAATGAATTGATAAAGATTAGCAAAACTCAAAATTAATGACCAAAACGAAGTCCAACTGGTGTCATCTTATGGTATGCTCTTGGCCACAATATATACTCCAACTTTTATATTGGGACCCAAGCACGTTGTTGTACAAAATTTGGAGAACGCGGAATGCCAACATGATGAACTGCAATCCCAGACTTAGAAATTCGAAGTGCTGGAAATTATAGCAGATTCAATCTTGTGACCATTATTTGACATGCTTAGATGATGATTCAGATATGAGGCCTTAAACAAAGTTTGTAGAATATTAACTGAGCTACAACTTTTGTTAAAGGCGCAAAGACTGTTTCAGCTTGGTTAGGAACCTACAAAGCTCCCAATTAGGACACCCGAAACTGAAACACTGAAAGCCAAATTTCTGAGATCCAAAACAGCATTGCATTTGAATATTGGGAGCTTAATTTGACTAGGATAGGTACCAAACTAGCTCTTGACCTTTAAATAAAGTTTGTTCTACAGAAGCAAAACTACAACTTTTATTTAAGGTCAAACCTTATAACTGGTACCAAAGTCAAACTTTCACTTTGGTCAAAGTAGCAACTTGATAAAGCTCAAACTAGGGTTTTAGAGCAATTGAAGCATTTTCTTGGCACAAGCTTAACATGAACCCTTCATGACCTTTGTTGTAGAGTTCATCTAGATCCACTTGGTCTAGATTGCAAGGTTAGGTTAGTAACCCAAGGTTCCGTTCACTTAATAAGGTCATTCCAACAATCATGTAACTTATCCTTTCATTTGACCTTTTGAAACCAAACTTCACGAAACTTTTTGTGTGATCAACCTAGGTAGAGATGGAGATGATACACATGAAAGAAGCACCATCAGCAACCACAAGCTTTATTATGTAGGATCATCAAGCATTCACTTGTCACAACATCAAAGTATGTTTCATACTATCATATATGAACAAATGATGCTTATGCTCATGAAATGTAAGTGCCGAAACTCAAAACAAACACCTGGGGTGTTACAGCCCTCCCCCCTTAAAAAGAATCTCGTCCCGAGATTCGGTGCGAAAGACTTTCAAGGGAAGAGAAACAATGTCAAGCATTTCCCAACCTCAACGATAGCATTCGAACATCAGAGAAGCTAAGTTGGACCAAAAGTTTTCTGATACTTACTTTTCCTAGTAAGCTTTGGTCCGAAGATGAAGCATTGTTACTTTGGGAGGAATCCAAGAAAGCACTGTTTTGTGCACTTTGTTCTCAAAGTATGAAGGGTGGTTCAGAGCATAAGGAGCTACTTGTATCATCAGTCTTTTTGTGAAACTAATGCAAGCCATAAGAACCTTGCACCAAGTCACAAGCTTCTAAGGGTTGCTCATTATAGTGGTTCCACGCTCATTCACAATGTTTGAAAAGTAGTCTTCTACCAAAATGGTTGGAGTACAACTTTCCAAGCATGCAGTTCTCTTTCTCTGATGAAAAATTGTACTTACCAACCTAGTTAAGAGAATGGTGAATGTGATAGCTGACTTTGTGGGTTCAACACCTTCCATGATCATTTACTTCAAGGGGATCCTCGTATGCAAACAACAAAAGTTATTTGGGTGGAATCAGGTGCAACTTCTTAGGTAACAGATAGAAGGTACCCAAGGCATGTAGGAATTGGATAACCACTACTGAAGAAGGATGATTGTGGGACCTAGAGGTCACCAACAGTTCCAAGTATTCAACCAATTACCACTCAATTTTGCATGAAACTTGATAAAATTCAGATCCATGCGTCTTCTCATCTATGACCAAAATTCAGCTCAAACAGGCAACATTTGCATAAGCAGAACGTGTACATACTAAACTTGTTCGGTGCTGCAATGGCAGTGTTCTGGACTGACAAGACATCTCTCAACTCATGTTTAATTCACTAATTGATAAAACATATCCCTCGTGGTTGTCATTCCATCATCGCTTTCCTTGAGATTAGCCTTGCTACTAGCAACCAATCAATTTCCTCTCAGCCAAAAATTTCCAAAGATCCACTCTTAACCACAACAATTACGGCTGATGGTCAACAATTGGTCACCCCAAAGCTAGGAGATAAGGATTCATGCCAAGGATGGTTGACTTTAGCTGTATGACCGTGATGCACATAAAGATCAAGACTTAGGAAAACTAGGTCATAAGCACGATGGTGATGATCGATGCTTGTTCAACAGATAACTTGTCCAACATTAAGTGTTGGGTGTCCTTTTGGTTCGATGAGGATGACCCATGTTGCTCATTAAATGCTCATCGTCATTGTAGGGATAGAGAAATAGTGTCACTTGTCTACCACCTCTTGCAGTCTGTTAATTTTTATGTCAGTGACTTGTTCTTCAAAGGTTAACCTCTGGTTGACTCCAGAAGAATGGCGTACGACATCTAGATGGATATAGGGATATTTCGATATGATATGGTGAGATTTTCAAGGGAAAAGTCACAAGAAGACATTTCATTGGTATAGTTCCATAATGGATCACGACTAGAAACCTCGATACCAGCGCGTGCCGAGCAGCACATCCTTGTGTCGGCCGCCCACAAGAGGCTCTCAGTTTCGTCGCGGCACCGTTAGCTACTAGTCATGAGACCATTATTGATCATACACTCAATGAAAAATTTCATGTGGCACAAAAGTTGGTTGTATGAACAAGCATTGTGCAAAGGAGGGATAGCAAAGCAAAGGTAGTCACAAGGTTTGGAGTCAACATGGAAGTGACCTGGAGATCCAAAACACAACACAAGAGAACATAGACTATTTGCCGAAGACAACTGATCATGGATTCTTGCTTTAATTTCCCCAAAATCTCTGTGTTAACCAAGATAGTTACCAGATAAATGATTAACATGAGATCATGGCTGATAACAATTAAGATTAGGGAGAGTTGGAGGCTAAATAAACGAGATTCAAGAGACCAAGCTGATACTTAGATTAGGGCTTCATCGACACAGAAGCAACATGATCTGTTATGAAAAGATTATGAGGCTCATGCAACCACAGATAAGCATTGCACTAGATCAACTGTAGGACAAGGAACCAAGTGGTCTGAGAGGATTCTTGGGGTAAGGTTTTCGCACATAGAAGCAAGACACCCAAGACATAAGCAAGCATGCGAGAACATCAATGAAATTATCTCCAACAACCATTACTATAAGCAAAGGTGGTAGAGAGTAAACAGAACATGATGGGAATGTGTTGTTATCCTTTACTGAGCAGGTGCATAACTCTTATTCAGTCGAGAAGATAAATCTCACTTATGTCCAAAAAGGCCAGCCATCTCAAACATGTGCATCATGTTGACGGATGACATAGATTGACCAAAACATAAGCAAGCCATCGAGATAGATCAAAGGGTAACCCAGTTAAAGAGGGTAGCAAGCACAAGAGCTGAAGAATGATCTTTAGAAAGATACTCACTAAGATGATTGCAGTTAGGATACAACATGAACATGGTGTACCCCACTAACTGTGAGCATACCTCCTTCTACATGCACGTGTGCATGTGGTTCAAGGATTTAGGGAATAATGACATTGATGCATAACCAATATAGTAGGTTGCATGATTAAGAATGATTGGCATCATGATATGAGATTTATGATTTGATAGATAACCATTATGCATCCCAACATCTAGTTCTTTGGACAAGGATCATGATACGATATTGTACCACAAAGTAGGTAGATATGATCATGTCTTTAGGAACAGGATGATTTTTTTTTAGGTAGCAAAGGGTCCAAAAGAATTTGGGCAAAGCTCAAACCAGGACATATCATGGGCAAAAGTTGATATTCAAGAGAACCCAACGAGGTTTGGTTAGGTACAGATGCATAAGCTCATGTGTTCTAAGCAAGAAGGTGTACTTGAGGCAACTTATGAGATAAGCACAATGATAAGGCTTGATGACAACTCATGGACTCACTGCGGACAAGGGGTTAGACAACTTGTGCTGAGACCACACCTAGAAAGCAAGGCAACCACACATAAAAAGAACTACTATTTAGGTAACTAGAAAGGAAGAACCTAACATCAAGCATAGCTACTCAAGCAACATAGAGCAAGGCATTTTATCTAACTTTACACAAGCAAAGTCACATCATATTAATTCACAAGTTACTTATTGTTAGAATAAGGGTGACAAGAGCAAAGTTATGCATAGAGCTACCAATCATGATGATGCATGCTTCGTCCTATTCGTCCTCACAAAATCACCAGCCTAAGGTGGTAATCACGTTCTATATCGGTGGCATAATACGCACACTCTCGACATAAAGCTAGTCGTTAGCTACAAACAATCTACGCATTCGTGGTTAGCGTACCTACAGAAAATTTCATTTCAGCCCAACCCAACAATGATATAAGTGCATGAAATGAAATACTAGACTCTAGGTTGAAAGCTAAATGCTCCCATATATATATATATCCCAATATATATATTTCAGCATCAAACTACCCGAAATGAGATACGCCTATACATACATAGCAACATGTATATATGGCCGTACCACTAACCCACAATTAAGTACCTTCATATATACATGTGTGTAACATGTAAATATTCCAGTAACCAAAACTAGCTCTCCCCTAGACCGACGGTTGGACGATCATGCTCTCACAACTCACACTTACCTGAGCGTAGGTGCGATGTTGCAAAATTTGAATCTATCAACATATATGGCTAATTCATATATGAGGGCTACCTCTACCATTTGACCATAGGGTAGCATAGTGCGGTCATCATACATACATACCTTGGCCTGGGCGTAGATGTAAATTGATCCATACATTACCACTCAAGTGAATGGCATCCATACAATAGCACGCCGTATGGACGACGAAATAAAAATTGCAGTAAGTAAATCCCCCATAGTTAGTATTTAACTAAGCCACCTACAGGTCCTTAGTTGGGCATAGAGGAATGACCACTGGCATACTTAGATTAAAAATTTAGATTTGAACACACCTATATATAGCTATAAGTTGCCAAAACTGATTTTTATAAAGAAAAGCTTTGTTTCAAATACACATGTGACATGTTTACTGTTGAACCTTGCTCCGATGCCAGCTGTCACGGAACCGTCCAAATTATAAGAGCACAAGTACAAAAACAATCACCGAAGTGATCAATTTATCATACTTGAGCCCATATAACTCCGGTAGTCCAACAAAATCACGAGGGATTTCAAACCAACCAACATACAAGCCAAGATCGTAGTGATTCAACATAACAAGTCACACGTTACATACATTTCGCAAGTAGTTCAAATACATAAGGTTATTACAACTTAAGTTTACAAATAGCGGAAGCAAAGTAATTTGAAACCAATATCACTTTTATTTCAAATACATGCCAGTACCATGGTCCATTCCAACAAAAGCATCATAGATGAGGTAAGTAGGAAGGATCATGCCCATGATCTTACTCCTTCCCTATAGTAGGAGTCATCCAACTCTTGCAGTAGCTATGATACATCATAACCTGCAACAAGTGGGAATAAACCCTGAGTACGAGAATGTACTCAGCTAGACTTACCCGTCATAAACCAGAAATAAATGACACCAAGGAGTATGCAAGGCTGATATATAAGTGGAGTTTGTTGGACAACATTTTGCATAAAAAGCTTAAGTATAAATAGTTAAACCTTTCTTATTTAGCATCCATTTAATTCTCATTAACCTATTAACTAGATTAGCACCTGTACTAAGCAATCACTTGATTAATATCAATCAATAATAACCATATCAGGTTTATCAAGGCCGTGATCATCATCATCATCGTAGAACCATTAAGTTATTTAGTGAATGCTACGTTTGCCGCTGCTCTGTCAAGTTCTCACTAACCGGGAGAGACGGCGATTCGAATCGAATTCCTATCCAGCTGGAGGGGTATTCCTAGCACTCACCCAAGCATCCCCTGCCGGAGAGCCAACGGGTCACCTTTGGTACGACTCAGGAATCGCGGCTCCGATCAGCGCCGCACTCCCAGGGCTACCACTCTGCCAGGGAGGTCAGGAATTTTAACTCACCTGCCTTTGGGCTTACGCCAATGGTCCCCCGCACACCGCACTTCCTCCGGTAGTGCGCACTTTATACTTGCCGGTCTTCCGGCCTGAGTCATACTACTCGGCTTCGCGGTCGGAACGAGTTATCCGGCCAACTAAGTGTTAGGCATGCGTTCAACATGACAAGAGGACGTACAACGATCGGTCCTTAATCGACACAGACGGGGATAGATCCACACCCAAGACCTCCATGTCTTGTTGCTTCACTATCTTCATCCCGCCCGGTCTCCTTTCATATTATTAACACATGGTTCTTTTCCACGATAGCAAATATAGCCACCTGTGATCTGGAATCCACCTATATCCTGCAGGTGACAGGAAATCACCTGGCTTCTACCGAGCTAAGCATGGCTAAGCATAGACGTGATCCTGACTAATTAGGATTGAGGTTATATATATACTGGACAAGGAAGGGTATATATATGCAGCAAGGGTTTCATCCAACTCCTATACTTAATGCAACAATACATATATAACATATATATACTCATTCACTTTCAAAAAGTAGGAGGCTTATAATGCTCCGGGGCTTGCCTGGAATGTGACACCGAGTCGGATTAGTTAGCTTGCTCCGTCTTGGTGACATCTAAGATCAAAACACTTGCTTAATCATTCCATCTTCGGGATGATCCACCATCACGTCCTTCACGTGGTTCATCTAGCGTACCTAGACGACATGCAAGATGCAAGTGCATGAACACATGGAAGTGCAATAGACAAAGCATTACACACAAGAAGCATGGCAAGATCATTGTTACACTAAACACACTTAAGCACATCTCATTGCTCAACTTAATGATCACACAACCAACATGCTAAGCCAACAAGGAATGCAACACTAAACATATTAGACATGGCATACATGTTTCACCAAGTCTCAGGTAAATTAACTTGGCCATTACCAAAGACATGAGTCATACATAGCAATATACCAAGCAACAGCAATACACGGAATCTACCATTTTTAGGACTGTTAACAGCAGCTGAGAAAATAAATCATAACTGGAGTTACGCAACTCCAAAATACATGAATTAAGACATTCTGGAAAGCTTAAGAAATTATCTACATTTTATATTTAGACATCAAAGCATGATTCTCAACTTAAGCTGGTCGAAATTATAAAGTTCCAGAATCTGTCCCTGACAAACAGAGAGCAGCCATTTCTGGAATCAAACTTTGAACAGACATAACTCACAAACCACAAGGCCAAATACTACCAAATTTTAACAGCAGCTAGATAGGTGAATTATCTACAACTTTTCTATAAACTAGATGCCCAGAAAACACCATTTACATATTGTAATCCAAACAGTTCCACAAACTGTCCAGAAACAACAATTGCAAACAATTAATTATTAACTTATGTTTCAAACATGCATTTGAGCAAAACCATTGTTACCAACAGTTTGCACATATCTAAAGAACACCAGAAAACATAGTGGCCATTACCAAATAAATTTATTTATTGCATTTCTTAATTTATTTGGATAATAAGGTGAATTAACTAACCGTTACCAAACATGCACAGTAAATTCCACAAAAATTACAGTAGCTTCTAAACACTATCCATAGCCCACTGTATAAATTTCACTGTATTTGAATAAAGATATCAACATCTATGAAAAATACAAATTGCTATTGCAATTAACCATGTGAGAATAAGATAAATGTACAAATCATATTTTCTTCAAACACATGACCATATTATATATTATCATGATACAAAAATATCATAAAATTATACTGGAACAACATTTTCCATTTTCACATTTTTATTTATAATTATAAACCATTTATCAAGCCCTATGCAAGTTAAATCAATAACTCAACCACACTGCAACCAAAAATCATGAAACTTTTACCATGCATCAAGCATCGCAAGAATAGCATGCCACAAAAGTTTCACTTCAATTGGATCTACACAGCAACAGTTATAAAAAAGACAAACTCAACTAGTATTAAAAACCTAGCTGCATAAATCATTTTCTACAGCTAAAACTTTAAACTAAAACATTGCATATTATAGATCTACTGCATAGAGAATTTTATAAGGATTCCAAAAAGTCTACATTTGCTAATTTACGATTTTTCTATGATTTTATATGGATTTTCAAATTTCCAGTATTTCTTCAAAACAAATAGGTCCTCGAAGCACTATTCATCTGAGTCATGAGTTCTGCAGAAAACCCCTTGGATTTTATCGAATTTGTCCCCGTGGTCCTTGGTCGCGACGAAAACAGAGGAGCTCGCCGGAGCTCCCTGTTCCGGCCGGCTGAGGCCTCGTCGGCGGCAATGGATGGGTGGGGAAGCACCAGGAGTCTCTTGCGAACTCGCTGACCCACCCACCTCGGCCCAAGACGGTCCATGGCGGCCTGGCCACGGAAGCAGGTGGCGGCCACCGCGGTGGTGCCCGCACGGCGGCGCTTCGGCAGCGGATTTGGACAGCGAATACGAGCACCGTGTGCATGAGATGGAGGCGAAGCCGATGGTGGTGCTTGCTGGGAGCGAGAAGGCGCAGAACCGCGAGAATGTGGATGACGTCGAGCTCGGCCCGCCGGCCATGGTGGCTCCGCTCTGGAGTGGTCATAGGGCGAGGGGGAGAGCGAGCCGGGGGTGGAGAGGGATGAGGAAGGCGCTGGGGTGCTTCTCCACTTCGACAACCGGGCGTGGGGGGCTCTGGGCGAGCAGCAGAGGAGGAGGGGGCTTCAACTCGCGCATGGATGCCACGCACCCGCGACGTGTCCACCCGTTGAGGCATTCCACCGAGCACGTGTCGGGCAACGATGTGGTCAGCGTGGGAAGATATTTGGGCCGGATCTGGACCGAATTTGGACATGGACAAAAACGAAGTTTTCTCTACTCTTGACACTCTCCAACTTTGATTAAGGTGCCATGGTCATTAGAGTAACGGATTAAGAGATAATATGATGTCAATCCTTGAGTGTCAATGAATTGATAAAGATTAGCAAAACTCAAAATTAATGACTAAAACGAAGTCCAACTGGTGTCATCTTTTGGTATGCTCTTGGCCACAATATATACTCCAACTTTTATATTGGGACCCAAGCACGTTGTTGTACAAAATTTGGAGAACGCGGAATGCCAACGTGATGAACTGCAATCCCAGACTTAGAAATTCGAAGTGCTGGAAATTATAGCAGATTCAATCTTGTGACCATTATTTGACATGCTTAGATGATGATTCAGATATGAGGCCTTAAACAAAGTTTGTAGAATATTAACTGAGCTACAACTTTTGTTAAAGGCGCAAAGACTGTTTCAGCTTGGTTAGGAACCTACAAAGCTTCCAATTAGGACACCCGAAACTGAAACACTGAAGACTTAGCCAAATTTCTGAGATCCAAAACAGCATTGCATTTGAATATTGTGAGCTTAATTTGACTAGGATAGGTACCAAACTAGCTCTTGACCTTTAAATAAAGTTTGTTCTACAGAAGCAAAACTACAAGTTTTATTTAAGGTCAAACCTCATAACTGGTACCAAAGTCAAACTTTCACTTTGGTCAAAGTAGCAACTTGATAAAGCTCAAACTAGGGTTTTAGAGCAATTGAAGCATTTTCTTGGCACAAGCTTAACATGAACCCTTCATGACCTTTGTTGTAGAGTTCATCTAGAGCCACTTGGTCAAGATTGCAAGGTTAGGTTAGTAACCCAAGGTTCCGTTCACTTAATAAGGTCATTCCAACAATCATGTAACTTATCCTTTCATTTGACCTTTTGAAACCAAACTTCACAAAACTTTTTGTGTGATCAACCTAGGTAGAGATGGAGATGATACACATGAAAGAAGCACCATCAGCAACCACAAGCTTTATTATGTAGGATCATCAAGCATTCACTTGTCACAACATCAAAGTATGTTTCATACTATCATATATGAACAAATGATGCTTATGCTCATGAAATGTAAGTGCCGAAACTCAAAACAAACACCTGGGGTGTTACAGATTAACCCAGAAGGCTCGTGAGTGCCTAGATGCATCTGCTAAAGGATCATTCTTGGAGCTTACAACTGGAAAAGCAGAGATACATTTGGATAAGATAGCAGAAAACCAAAGCTGGTTCCAAGATAAAGCTCAACAATGTCATCAAACTGAAGAAATACCAGAAGAAGTAAATGCATTATCGACTAAGATGGAAAATTTGCTCCATTGGATTGACCAGAGGACCAAGTTCAAAGAAGATCAAAGTGCCATTGAGACAGCATACAAATATCAACCAACTTCGAGTCAACCCAATAGCAAAGGTATGAATTCAGGTAATACTTTCAAGCAACTTCCATTAAAAGAGATAATTGCTCAACAAACTAAAATTAATGATGAATTTAAACAAAGGCTAGATACAAATGAATCATCTCTAAAAGATATACACAATAAAATGGATTTTCTACTAACTGCCTTTGATGAGCAAAACACTCTTAACAAAAGGGTAGAGCTTAAATTAATAAAGTTAGCTGTTGTACTCCCTGTTGCTACTAACATTGAGCAGGTAAAGAATATAACTACTAGAGGAGGCAAAGCCACCAGAGATCCCCCATACCCAAAAGAGAAACAAAAAACATCAGCACCAGTACAACCAACAGTGATAGAAGAAGAAAGCCCAGTTGAAGCAGAAGATCTGCTACAACCACCAAGAATTGGAGAAATGAGGAAAGATTTTTACGACACCAACTATTTGCCATTTCCCAGAAGAAACAGAGGACTGCAGTCAGATGAGCAGTTTGGTAAGTTTGTAGAGGTCATTCAGAAATTATATGTCAACATACCTCTGCTGGATGCCATACAGGTACCTACATATGCAAAGTACATCAGAGATATTCTTAACAAGAAGAGACCACTGCCCACCACTGAGGTTATCAAGCTGACAGAAGAATGTAGTGCGGCCATCCTCAACAAACCACCAAGGAAGAAGAAGGATCCAGGATGCCCCACTATTGATTGCTCGATCAGAAACCAACACTTCAACAATGCACTTTGTGATCTCGGAGCAAGTGTCAGTGTGATGCCAGCATCAGTCTACAAAAAGCTTGACCATACGACCCTAGAACCAACATCAATGTGCCTACAACTTGCGGATCAATCAGTTCGACACCCGTTGGGTATCGCCGAAAACGTCCCAGTCAAGATCAGAGATTTCCTTGTGCCAGTAGACTTCGTGGTACTGGACATGAGTCCTGACTCAAAAGTGTCCATCATCCTTGGAAGGCCATTTCTGAGCACCGCCAAAGCCCACATTGATGTCGGGAAAGGAGAAATCAAGTTCAACACAAACGGACAAGAGGAACACTTCACATTCAAACCCAGACCAGAGAGAGACCCTATAGTGAAGGAAGTTCATGAAGAACCACTGGTGTCGACGAAAGCTGGTCGGCAGTCTACCTTGGGGTATACCCACGGTAGTAGTTTATCGGTAGACGGTGCGCAAACTACGAACTCGATGGTGACGCAAGACACAGACAAGCTTTTTATCCAGGTTCGGCCGCCGAGTTGGCGTAATATCTACGTCTTGCGTCTGGTTGTATTGATTTGTGTTGAGAGAATATGATGTCCTAGGGGGGTCCCTTGCCTCTCCTTATATAGTCCGGAGGGCAGGGTTACAGATCTGGAAACTAATCCTAGTCGGTTACAATTGCCATAGATAGTTCGATATCAATTCCTATTCTAACCGACTAGAATCTTGCTTGATCTCCACGTCTTGTTTCCTTGCGCAAGACTCCAAGCTGTCGGATCAAGCCTTAAACTCGTCTCGTAATGGGCCAAGCCTCCTGGCCCAAGTCTAGCCGTAAGGGTATAGGGGTTTATACCCCCACAGCTAGTCCCCGAGCACCATGTATTGTGATGTAACACGCCGTCTTGAGCTTCTTCGATCAGCGAGGCTTGACGTCTTTAATGAGCAGGAAAGTCGCCCAAACAGTTGCAATGGTATTTTGACCAACTCAAAAAACAGTTGGTCAATTTTGACATCGAAGAAGCAGGTTGTGCGAAGAATGCATGGTGCTCTGAATCAAAAAAGATTTATTTCCTGGTGAAGTGTGCCCACTTTACTTTTCTAAAAAGTAAAGACCTCAGAAAAGCAGGCATATTCACCGCAAGGTGAAGTGTGCCCACTTAGTCCCCGAGCCTGGTAGTAGGTGACGGAGGCACGTGGTGCCAGGGTCAAAAGAATAGTTCTCAAAAAATTTCTGTAAATGAGATGCATCGCCAGATGCATCGTACCGATGTAGTCCCCGAGCTTGCTGGAAGGCGAAGTATGAGCCTTGTAGCAAGGTCTAAAAAATTAAATTTACCAGTTCGTCGGCAATTGAATAGATTAATCGACCAGTCCCCGGGTGTACAATTGTATGACGACCAGTCCCCAAGCATCGAGCGCTCATTGGTTGGTGCGATATACTGAAGTTCGGAGCTGTTAGACTGGGCGACCAGTCCCCGAGCATCAAGTGCTCGGTGGTCGGTGCAGTCCTTGAAGGTTCGAGTCGATAAACTGGACGACCAGTCCCCGAGCATCAAGTGCTCGGTGGTCGGTGTAGTCCTTGAAGTTCCAAGTTGATAGACTGGGCGACCAGTCCCCGAGCATCAAGTGCTCGGTGGTCGGTGCAGTCCCCGAATTGTTGACTCTCTGCCATATTTGTCTTCTTGTTTTTGAAAAAATCTTTCCAGTTAAAGTTGACGTGACGAGACTTTCTGATGATGTGTCAGATGGATGTATGAAAAGTTGCGCCTGGCAACTGTGCAGTCGCCCTTTGCGTTGTTTGTGAAAAGGAAACCATCAATTGGTACGAAAACTCCGCCGCATTAATTGTCTATAACCATTGGAAACCGAAACGCCGCATCCGCCGCATGGCCCGCCCACTTCCCGAGAATAGAGGAAGTGGGAGGGGTGGAGCTGCGGGTTATAAGAGCTGGACATTTCCGCCTGCACTGCTTACCCTGCCATTGCCATCAAGCCTTCCTCTTTTCCCTCCTTCAATCACCTTCATCTTCGTAACTCAAGTCCACTTCCTCACCTCCAATGGCGAAGAGCGACTCCAAGAAGAGGGCCGAACTGATGGCCAAGGAGTGGAAGAAGTCCCGCAGCACCACCAAGTCCCTCGGTGACCTCGTCGACATGGGACTCCTGCACAGCTCGGAGCTCGGCGGCTGGAGAGCGCCGGAAGGAGAGAGCTTCCCCGACCCTCGTGCCGGTGAGATCGTCGTGTTCGAAGATTTCATTAAGAGGGGCTTTGGGGTTCCTGTTCATCCTTTTCTTCAAGGCCTTCTTTTGTATTATGAGATCGGGATTTGCAATCTGCACCCGAACTCAATTCTCCTCATCTCCACTTTTATCCACCTGTGCGAGGCCTATGTTGGCATAGAGCCGCACTTTGATCTTTTTCGGTATCTTTTCTGCTTGAGGAAGAAGGGAGTAGTTGGGGGCTCCAAGGTTGCAGGTGGAGCATACCTCAACCTTCGCGATGGGATGAAGAATCGCTACCTGCACTGTCCATGGAACACTTCCTTAACCGAATGGTACAGGAAATGGTTCTACATCAGGGAGGAACCGGGCAGCTCCACGTTCTGTGACGTGGGGTACATCCCCGAGAAGAGGGTCAGTTGGACCGACCGCCCAGAATTCGACGGACAAGTAGCAGACCTGATGAAGCTGATCGACTGGTCGCGCTTGGACGGGCTAGGGGTGGTCGGCAACTTTATTTGCCGCCGGGTGATGCCCTGCCAGAAAAGGGTGCACTCGGCGTACGAGTACGCCGGGAGCCAGGACCCGACCAGGATGAGGCCTGAGGTCCTGGAGAAGGAAGAGGTGCAGCAGTTGTTGAACGAACTGTTCAACTTTGCTGACGGAGGCTTCATCCGTGGTAGTGATCGGGTGCAAGCCTTCAAGTTAGGACGACCAGCACCAAAGGTATGTTGCAGATTATTGTGTTTTAGCATTCGTATATCGCCTGCAGCAGAATCATCTTTGTTGCTTTTGCAGATCGGCGATGTCGACCGGTGCACAGTGTATGTATTGTTGGCACCGGGGATGGAAAATCCTGCGGGAGAAAACCCGCCAGAAGAGGATGCTGCTCGGTGTACTCATTACACCAGCAGTGAGGAGGAACAAGTCCGCCCCGTCCCGACCACCGAGGAGAGGGTAGCGGGGAAAAGGCCATTGCCGGCAGATCCTTTGCCGACACCGACGTTGCCGACAGATCCACCGGCGGAGAGCAGCCAAGCACCGAAGCGTCGTCGGCTCGTGCGGATCGTTGACGACGACGACGACGGCGAGGAGGCGGCACCGTCACTAGTCCGACGGCCTCAGAGCCGCCCAGATGGTGCTTCGGCCGCTGCTGATCGGGTGGCCAGCGACCCTCCTGCTCCGCGAGTCGTCGAGATGGGGGCGCAGGTGCCGACCGGCCGGGCGAGGAGGAGGTTCACCGCGACCCACCGTCGATCGGACCTGTAAGTGCTCGACTTACGTATTTTGGACTCCTCTTTCTTTATTTTTTCTTTTTTTAAATTGCACTTTTGTTCCTTTAGCGCGGCGTCGGATGTCGACCCCGGCCATGCTGCCGGCCAGGAGACGGGTGAGCCTGTCCGTGCTGCTGAAGACACGGCCCCTCAGACCACAGAGCAGCCTACGGCTACAGCCGTGCCTGGGAGCACCGAGGGGCTCCCGACCGCGGCACCGACTACGACGGGCAGCCCGACCAGGGTTGAGGAGGCTATGGGGACGCCTCCCCCAGCTAGCGCCACGGAAGGGGAGGGAAGAGCCCCGACCCCTCCTCCTGCCGGGGAGGGTGAAGTCTCCACGCCGCCCCGAGTAGGGGCCGCTTCGACTGCAGGCTCCCCAGGTCTGGTCCGGGGACCAGTAATGCCTGGGACCACTACCGGGGGCAACGTAGCGCGGGGGGAGGAGACTCAGGCGGCCTCCGAGGACGAGGTGGAGGAGATTGAGGGTCGTCCCCGTGATGGCCGCCAACACGTGTATGTGTGGCGCCAACGCGGGGATCACTTTATCGGGCATGAGGAGCTCGCCGAGACCGAGGAGGCCGCCAGGGTGGAGCGCGCGGCCAAGCGCCTCGTCGACGAAGTCAAGGTAAGCGACTTTTTGTACTGCTGTACATTCTGTGCATTGTCTTGCATGGCCGTTATATGTTCGTTTTGTAGGGCGCAATGAAAAACGGCGAAGTACCGGAAACGGTGCTTTGACCAGATAGAAGGCGTCGTGGCCGAGAACAAGGCCCTGGCTGCGGAGGTTGACCGGCTGCGGTCGGAAGTCGGAGAGAAGGTGGCCGAGATGAACGCCCAAGAGGAGCGTCGTCTCGACCTCACTCGTCGCTTGGCCGACCAGTACCGGCAGCGAGAAGGTTAGTCACGCGCTCCGAGCAGCTTTGTGTAGCTGTGTAGTTTGCTTTACTGACCAGGTTATGATTCACGCAGACTTGGAGGAGGAGGTGGCGCGCCTCCGACAAGAGAAGGAGCAGCTCAGCCAAGAGCTCGCCGGTGCGCTGGAGTCCGGGCGCCGAGCAGGAGAGGAATTGGGTCGGAAGGACCGGGAGTTATCTGGTAATGGGTGCCGCCTCGTTATCTGCTGCTTGTCGCCCCTTTGTTTTTTGGTATGCCGAAAATAACGCCCTGTTTCGTTTGCAGTGCTCAAGGTGAACGCGAAGAAGCACCTGGATGAGCTGGTCAAGGACCGGGACTCCTGGAAGGTCAACTATTGTAAGATCTGGAAAGGAGTATCCCCGGTCCTGGACCTGATCAGTCCCGAGCTCCCGGAGAGCCAGGCCCGCGCACCGAAGTTGACCCCAGTCGAGAAGGCGCAACGGGCGTGGGACTGGCTCCAGCAGTTCGTGAAGGACGCCGGGGAGTTTGCCGGCGCGCATGTCCTTAGCATGGTGCGCGCCCACTACCCCCTGGTCGACTTGAGCAGGCTGGAGAAGGGGTACCCCAAGGAGGTCGGTCCGCAGGAGGTGGACGAGCTTCGGGGTGGTCTGCTGGACTTGTCGTCGACGGTGATCGGCGACATCAATCTGTGCGGAACGGCCACTCCCCCAGACCAGCCGGGTTCAGATAGGTCGGCCAGGGAGTTGTCAGGCGCGTCCGTTGCGGGAGATGGGCGGTCGACGCCTGCGGTCTCGACCAGCCAGGCGCCGGTGGCCCCGACCCCTTCGTCCGGGCAGCAGGGCCAGGCGGGTGATCAGCCCGAGCAGCTAGGCCAATAGAGTAGTCCGTAGGATTAGACTAGTGTCTGCCCGTCATGGTATTTATTGTAAACTTTGTATGTAAAGTTTGTAATAAAGTTTGATTTTTGTCATGACTGTCGTTTTGAGCGCTGTATAATTATCTGAGTGACATGTCACCATATTCGACTTGGTAGTCGCTAAGAGCATCCATTGCAGAAGTTTTGCCGAGTTCTGTGTGCAACAAAATATAGGCAAAAAATAGAAAATTTCATTATTGACAATTATAAGATACTTACAAAGGAAAGTTATTAACACTTTATGGATAGAATCATCGCAGTTTGTCTATGTGCCAAGAGTTGGGCACACGTGTTCCATCTGGGTATGCCAATCTGTAGGACGTAGGTCGTGTGACCACGGTGACCACGAAGGGTCCTTCCCAGGGAGTGGATAGCTTGTGCATTCCCTCCTGGCTTGTTTTCCACTTAAGTACCAGATCGCCGACCATGAAGGAACGGTCCTTGACGTTCCTGTTGTGGTATCGCCTGACTGCCGCGAGATACTTTGCTGTTCGGAGACAAGAATTCAAACGCTTTTCCTCCATGCAATTGATTTCGAGTTCTCTGGCGTTATCGGCTATCGCCTGGTCGAAGTGGTCGATCCTAGGAGATCCGAAGGTTATGTCCGACGGTAGGATTGCCTCGGAGCCGTACACCATGAAGTAGGGAGACACTCCTGTGTTTCGACTGGTCTGGGTTCGGAGGCCCCAGACCACTGCGGGCAACTCTTTCATCCATCGGCCGGGTGCTCTGTCGTTCTCGGTGTACAACCTTTTCTTTAGGGCATCAATGATCATTCCGTTAGCACGTTCAACTTGACCATTGCCACGTGGATGGGCCACTGACACGTATTTTATGACTATGCCTCTGTCATCGCAGAAGTCCCAAAAAGTTGTGCCAGTAAACTGAGTGCCCAGGTCGGTGATTATGCTGTTCGGGATGCCGAATCTGTGTATGATTTGATTGAGGAACTCCACAGCCTTCTCGGAGGTTGCCTTGACCAGAGGCATGTATTCGATCCACTTGGAGAACTTGTCGATTAACACGAAAACAAACTTGAAGTTGCCCGGGGCTGGTTTGAATGGCCCGATCATGTCAAGCCCCCAGCAAGCAAAGGGCCAGGACGACGGGATTGTTTGAATTTCGTGGGCAGATACGTGGGTCCTCTTAGCGAAAAACTGACATCCTTCGCAGTGTCGGACCAGTTTTTCTGCGTCGTTGACCGCGGTTGGCCAATAAAAACCTGCTCGGAAGGCCTTTCCGACCAACGTTCTGGATGCAGCGTGATTGCCGCAAGATCCAGTGTGTATGTCTTCTAAGAGCTTGATACCATCATCTTGGGGTATGCACTTGAGCAGTACTTCGGAGCTTGTGTTTTTTCGCATGAGTTTGCCGTCGACCAGGATGTAGTTCTTTGATCGTCGGATGAGGCGCTCGTTCTCTGTTTTGTCCTGAAAGCCTGTCCCATCCGATATATACTTGATGAACGGGGTACGCCAGTCACGCCCACCGGTTGTCGGAGTGGCGTCGTCTATGAGCATTGCCTCAGTGGGTTGCTTGTCGACCGGGAGGGAGCCCACGCTCGGCTCGTGGATGTCCTGGACGAAAATACCCCGCGGGATTTGGGCCCGAGATGACCCTAACTTCGAAAACGCATCTGCTGCTTGGTTCTTATCCCGGACCACGTGGATGTACTCTATGCCGTAGAAGTTGGTTTCCCATTTGCGAATTTCTATGCAGTAGAGATCCATCTTCTCGTGGGTTGCGTCCCACTCCTTGTTGAGCTGGTTGATAACCAAAGCGGAGTCGCCATAGACATAGAGGCGCTTGACTCCCAGCTCAACGGCTAATCTTATGCCATGCAAGCATGCTTCGTATTCGGCGACATTGTTTGACACCGGAAAAAGGATCCGAAGGACGTAACGCAGTTTGTCCTTGTTGGGTGACACGAACAGTATCCCAGCGCCGGCACCGTTGATGTTCAAGGACCCGTCAAAGAACATTAACCAGTGGTCGGAGACATCGGGGACGGGAGGCTCGTTGAGATCCGTCCATTCAGCAATGAAATCGACCAGGGCCTGAGACTTGACAGTGGTGCGACTCTGGAACTCCAGGGAAAATGGGCATAATTCCATCGCCCATTTCACGATTCTGCCATTGGCGTCTTTATTGCGCAGGATGTCCCCGAGAGGGAAACTGGTTGTCACGAAGATTCGATGGCCGTCGAAGTAGTGCTTCAGCTTTCTTGACGTTATTAGAATGGCGTATATGAGCTTCTGTATTTGTGGGTACCTGGCCTTGGACTCGTTTAAGACTTCACTTATGAAGTAAATGGGCCTCTGGACCTTATAGGCATGACCTGGTTCATCTCGCTCGACCACTATTGCCGTGGAAACAACCCTGTCGGTTGCAGCAATGTAAAGGAGTAGGTCTTCATTAGGCTGAGGCGCTGTAAGGACAGGTGGTGAAGTGAGGAAAGTCTTGAGCTGAATGAACGCGGCGTCGGCGTCTTCTGTCCAAGAGAACTTTTCCGACGCTTTTAAGAGCTTGAAGAAAGGGAGGCCTTTTTCTCCTAGTCGTGAGATGAAGCGGCTGAGGGCGGCCATACATCCGGTAAGCTTCTGAATATCCTTGACGTTCTTAGGTGGTCGCATGTCGAGTACTGCTTTTACTTTTGAAGGGTTTGGTCGTATGCCGTCACGACTGACGACGTTGCCGAGCAGGAGACCGGAAGGAACGCCGAAAATGCACTTCTTGGGGTTGAGCTTCCACTTGTACCTATTAAGCGCCTTGAAAGTTCGGTCTAAGTTGTCGATTAGGGTGCTCGCGTCCCTTGTTTTTACGACCACGTCGTCTACATAGGCCTCGACGAGGTCATCACGAATCTCGTCGTGGAGGCACTGCTGGATGGCCCGTTGATAAGTAGCTCCGGCGTTTTTGAGTCCGAAAGACATGGTCGTGTAGCAGTATGCGCCGAAAGGTGTAATAAAAGACGTTTTGATCTGATCTTCTTCCTTTAGCGAAATCTGGTGATAACCAGAGTAGCAGTCTAGGAAAGAGAGGAGTTCGCATCCGGCAGTTGAGTCGACCACCTCGTCGATGCGAGGGAGACCAAAAGGATCTTTAGGACAGTGTTTGTTGAGATCAGTGTAATCAACGCACATTCTCCATTCATTATTCTTTTTGCGTACAAGAACCGGATTGGCGAGCCAATCGGGGTGATACACTTCTTTTATGAATCCGGCTGCTAGAAGCCGTGTTATTTCTGACCTAATAGCCTCCTTTTTGTCACGAGCAAATCGTCGCAGCTTTTGCTTGATTGGTCTTGCGGTCTTCGAGACATTTAAGGAGTGCTCGATCAGGTTTCGTGGGACGCCGGGCATGTCTGCGGGTTTCCATGCGAAAACGCTCACGTTGTCCCTTAGAAACCTGACGAGCGCGTCTTCCTATTTTGGATCCAGGTTGGCCACGATGAGGGCCGTCTTCTCGGGGTTGCCTTCGACCAGCTGCACTTCTTTGTACTCCTTGGATTTTGAATTCTTCCTGGCTGTCTCCTGTTCGGGCAGTCGGAGCTGGTCGGGAGGCAGCTGTGCGGCTTGGTTTGCTGTTTCTGCCATGCGGATTGAGAGGTCGATTGCTTCGGTGATCTTGAAGCTCTCTTCTTCGCAGGTGTACGCGGTGTAGACGTTGCCTCTGACAGTTAGGACACCCTTCTCCGTGGGCATCTTAAGGACTAGGTATGAGTAGTGCGGGACTGCCATGAACTTTGTTAGCAACGGTCGGCCCAGTATAGCGTGATAGGTCCCGTCGAAGTCCGCGACCACGAAGTTGATGAACTCCGTCCGGAAGTGGTCGGGTGTGCCGAATTGGACAGGCAGTGTTATCTGTCCGAGAGGCACTGAACTCTGACCTGGCAAAACCCCCCAGAATTGGGCGTCGTAAGGTTTTAGTTGCGCAGGAGATATCTTGAGGGCGGGCGGGCTGTTGCGGAAGAGGATGTCAATGGAGCTTCCCCCGTCCACGAGCACACGCTCGAATCTGATGCTGTTGATGCAAGGGTCCAGAATCAGAGGGAAACGTCCTGGCTCTGGGATAGCGGCCCACTGGTCCTTCCTGCTGAACGAGATCTCCCTGTGCGACCACGGGGGAAATTTTGGGTCTGCGATCAGCCCGTCCGTGCTGTCTATGTTGAGGCAGGCTCTCTTTAACAGCTTTCTTTCTCGCTTAGACTCGGTGGAGACCTTGCCCCCGAAGATGGAGTGGACCACGTCAGTGGGGCTGACGTATTGGTGTCGGGGGTCCCTATCTTGGTCCTCATCCTCATCTTCGTGGTCGTGCCCATCGCGCTTGTTGTTTTTCTTGGCGGAGTCGTCTTGGGCGGCCCGCCGTGTATAGATCCTTTTGAGGACGCGGCACTCTTCTATGGTATGGTTAGACTTTGGATGTAGTTGGCACGGTCCCTTCAACGTTTTGTTGTAGTCTTCTTGGTAGTTCCGTCGTCCATTGGGACGCTTGACCGTATTTACTTCGTGGTCGTAGTCGCGAGGGCGCTTTCCTCTGAAATCATTGCGGTTGTCGCGCCGCCGATCCCAAACTTCTCTGTGATCGCGGTTGTCGGGGCGACGGTGGTTCCTGTTGTCGTAGCGACCGCGACCATCATCTCGCCGGGAAGGCTGGTCGGGTCCTCTCGCATCGTCTCGGATTAGTTTTTCTGCGTCGTCGGCGTCGGCGTAATTTTTGGCCATGGCGAGGAGTTCCGCCACCGTTGTTGGACGTTTACGCAACAGCTTGTTCCTCAGCGCTTCGTGGAAGCGCAGGCCCTTGATGAAGGCAGAGATGGCCTCGTCGTGGGAAATCTTCAGGATCTTAAGGCGCATATCCGAGAATCGTCGGATGTAATCGCGCAGAGGTTCGTTCTTCCTGTCCCTTATCCTTTCAAGGTCATACTTGTTTCCAGGCTGCTCGCATGTGGCGATGAAGTTGTCGATGAAAGCCTGGCGTAGCTCTTCCCAAGAGTCGAAGGAGTCCTCGGGCAAGCCAAGAAGCCACTGATGACTAGCCTGGTCGAGGACTACGGGGAAGTAGTTAGCCATGACGTGCTCATCTCCTGCAGCTGATCGGACGGCGATTTTGTAGAGAGTGATCCAGTTCTCTAGATTTTCCTTGCCGTCGTATTTTTTAAGTTTTTCGAGCTTGAAGTTGCGGGGCCACACGACCTGGCGGAGGTGTGAGGAGAACTGTCTTAGGCTCGGGGGCCGTGCGTTGCATCGTACTCGATACGGCGCAGGTTTTCGTGAACTGCTCTCTCTGTGGCGCGCCTGTTGATGCGGTCCCGGGCATCTTTGGGAGGGATGTTGTGCCGGAGATCCCTGTGCTGGTTTACTTCTTGACCGCGTATGCGGTTCTGCTCGCGGTGTCCGTCGGCGTCCCGACCACCGTTGTCGCGCCGTGAATCTTTTCGACGGTTGTCGGGAGAGCGGCTGCGGTGGCGCCTGCTAGGAGGCGGTGAGGCCCGGCTACGATTAGTCTGGTCGGAGGCGGCTTCCGTGTGAGAGACGTCCTGGACTCTCTTGAGCAGAGTGACTGTCTATCCCATTGCGGCGATCAGGTGTGCTCGGATGCTGGTCCGGACTCCCTGGCACTCAGGGGTATCAGGGAGCCGATCTAGATTAGCCATGGCGACAGCCACGTTGGCGCTTGGCGTCTTGTAGACTGGCTGGTCCCCGACCATGTCCAAAGCGTCGTTGAGATTATGCGGTGGAAGTTGTTGTTGCTCGTCTGCACGTCGTCGGGCGCGATCGGCGTTGCGCTGCTCGCGGAGTTGCCTCTGCTCATCCGTCTCTCCATCGACGACCTGCTCGTCGGCGTTGACGTTGAAGACAATATCTCCTCGCCGAGGGGGAATACCGAGAAACGAGGGAAACCCGGAGGGTGTGAAGGCAAATCCAGGTCATAGTCCTCGTTTTCGGTGTTTATAACTTCGGTGGGGATGGAGCCAGTGCTGGAGTTGGTGCTGGAAGCCTGGCCGTCCCGTAGTTCTCGGATTGCCACCATGTTGACGTGGTGACGACCGTTCCTTTTCGGCGGCCAACCCGCCTTGCTAAAAACGGAGCGGATGTGCCGTGAGTAAAGAGAGGCCGAGTTGTTCAGGGCGCAAGGATGATCTCCCTTCTTGAGCTTGACGGATCGTCCTGAGGGGGTTGAGGTTATCGTTAGAGACGTTCCCAGCCGTTCGTGTGTAACGACACGAGTTGGCCGGCGGGATTTGAAAAAATCCGCTGGAGCAGCTTGATCAGGCTGACGCAGGATTCTGTCTACTAGTTGGGAGGTTTCAAGTAGCTTGGAGTCAGCGCGATCAAGCACTTGGAGAAGGTCCGAGCAGTCAATCTTCTTTCCCTTGTAGAGCGGGAATGGTGGTCGGGCGCTCGGTGCCGCCACGGGAGTGGTCGGAGACGGCGTGATCTCAGATCGGATCTGAGTTTCTTTCGAAACCGTGGTCGTGAAGACGCCGCTGCAGTCGTCCATGTGATCTGGCCGACGGTGAACGTGAGGCCTTCAGGCACGGTCGCGGAAGCTGGGATCGCAACCATCTTGTTCGCCGGAGAAGTTGCACGCACACCCCCTACCTGGCGCGCCACTGTCGACGAAAGCTGGTCGGCAGTCTACCTTGGGGTATACCCACGGTAGTAGTTTATCGGTAGACGGTGCGCAAACTACGAACTTGATGGTGACGCAAGACACAGACAAGCTTTTTATCCAGGTTCGGCCGCCGAGTTGGCGTAATATCTACGTCCTGCGTCTGGTTGTATTGATTTGTGTTGAGAGAATATGATGTCCTAGGGGGGTCCCTTGCCTCTCCTTATATAGTCCGGAGGGCAGGGTTACAGATCTGGAAACTAATCCTAGTCGGTTACAATTGCCATAGATAGTTCGATATCAATTCCTATTCTAACCGACTAGAATCTTGCTTGATCTCCACGTCTTGTTTCCTTGCGCAAGACTCCAAGCAGTCGGATCAAGCCTTAAACTCGTCTCGTAATGGGCCAAGCCTCCTGGCCCAAGTCTAGCCGTAAGGGTATAGGGGTTTATACCCCCACAACTGGAGACACCATCTCTAGAGGAAGGTAATTCAGAAGATTAAAAAGATTTGGAGGTCCAGCTTGGGGTCCTAAAAATCCGAAACCCTCACCGGGAGGTAAATCGGTATTTATCCGCATCATTAATTCTCGCATAGTTAATTCTTGCATTAGTCATATTTATTCATAGCATTATTATAATAATAAAAAGCCCCATATAAATAATATTCATGGTGTGTAACAACCCATATTTATTAATTATTGTGGAGACACAAAAATATTTTTCATTATCATTTCAAATAAGTTTCAATTCTCATAGATTTTCCTGCATTATATTTAATTATAGCAACCTTCTAGAAGCATGACCCACACTCCTTGGGTCCCACATGTCATACACCACACCTCATATACATCCCATCATATTATTTCATCCACCAACATATCTCCACTAACCAGCATCTTTCCACCGGCCAACCACCACCCATGATCCATTATTTTGCGTAAGAGTTAAGCAAAGGAAGGAGTGGAGAAAGGGCAGCCAGGATGGGCACCAAAGGTGGGCGCCCGCCCACCTATAGAGGGCGCCCGCCCTGCCCCCTCTTCCTCCTATAAATAGCCACCTTCTACCTCCATCCTCTCCACACAAGCACTCCAGAAAACCACACAAGTTTCAGTTTCCAGAGAAGGAGCTCTTGTAGTGGAGTGAGAAGAGAGTAGAGAAGAAGAGAAGAGTGGAAAAGAAGTTGGTAGTTTTTGAGTGAGAGAGTGAGTTTCACCTAGTAAGGAGTGATCCCGCTGTTCAAGCGGAAGTAAAAGTTGTTTAGGGGGAGGTTCTGCTAAAATAGAAACTTGTCTTGAACGACTAACCCCTGGACTACTGACATTCCGGACAGCTGACCACTAACTTTTTCTCTCACATTTTCCACTAGTTGTATTTTTGCCAACTTTTGTTCACAGGATGTTCAAGAAGGTGAAGAACGCAGGAAAGGCTCTCAAGAACATTGGTACAAGGAGTTCATCCCGACAGTCCTCACACCCATTAGAGATGAGCGTCGACCCGACACCCACACAAGCTCCGTCATCTTCATCTAATCAGCAAGTCAAGGTCCTTCTCAATATAGGAGACCTAGGACTGAAGACCCGAAGGGAGAAGGAAGTCTATCAGCAACTGAAGAACAAAGATTTCATTCACACCCCTACTCTTGATCCAATCTTACTACAAGAAACAGGTATGGACACTGAATTCGACTTAATTTTCCAGATGATAGGTTGGACAAATTTTTGGAATATAACTGAGCTGGGTTCTCGTCTTCTCACCCTCGAATTTCTTTGCACCTTACAATATGATGAGGGGGGAATTGTTTTTCAGATGTTCAAACAGGAGATTATGTTGTCTTGGAGAGAAGTAAGCGACCATCTTGGTTTCTCTTCAAGATGCATCCTGAACATTGACTCCGACCTACCTAACTTTGAGAGACACCAGTTTTGGAGAGAAATATCTAGAGATAATTTTTATAGTCAAGCCCGAACCAGTGATATGGAACACCCCACTCTTAGGATGTTTCACAAATGGCTTGGGTACAATCTTTTCTATCGTGATGATATTAGGAAAGTAAGAGTAGGAGATTTACAACTTTTATATGCTGCTATTAATAAAGTACCCACTTCACCTGTTACACTTTTAGTTTCTCATTGGCTTAGTGTACCTAGTCCTCAGGGACCAGTAGGATGTACTTCACTTATCACTCGTCTAGCCTCTAATCTTCACTTGCTAGAAAACTCATCGTTGGACTTCATAGATGAGTTAAGAATTTATCATGGCTATGACACATTTAGACAGGCTCGGATGTTAAAAAAGGAGGGGAACATAATGTATATGGTATATGATGATAAAGGCAAGATTCGGTTACCTAACCCGAACCTTGGCCTCTACGTTGTTCAAAATTTTTTGATTGAGATTGCAGCAACACCGGTGAATCAGAGAGCTCCACAACAAGTGGCATCTGAAAGGATGACCACCCATCGAGAACGCACCTGGTATGGAGCTGATCCCAGACCAGAAGAAGCAGCGCACCTGCATTATTGCGACTACAACCCCCGAGTTCTTCGAGACCCATGGGTTCGACATGCGCAACCACAAGAGCCAACAGAGGAGACATGGCCAGAGAGCCAAGATCACTAGTGGACAAACCCGCCTTTTCAAACGAGTAGGTACTCCACTGATCCATATGGAGCTTCAGGATCTAGACCTCCGCCCCAATTTGATGCAGGACGATACTCCGACGCCTCCTACGCTTTCACGAATGACTACTATCAAGAGGCCGGTGCTTTCTTCACCCGCACCGACAACACTCTCCTCGACATCCAGAACACGCAAGCAGAACATGGACGACTCCTGGAAGAACAGCAAAAATGGAACCAGGATCACGCCACTGTAGTACAAGAGCTGAGACAAGATACAATAACAATGAATGACAACATCACAACCATGATGCGGTTCTGGAACATCGGGTAAGACCGACATCAACATCCAGCTTGGGGGAGTTCCTACCCAATTTATCAAGTAAGTTTTTATTTGCTCTTCTTATTTATTC
The DNA here is from genome assembly GCF_000003195.3 of Sorghum bicolor. Taxonomy (NCBI): domain Eukaryota; kingdom Viridiplantae; phylum Streptophyta; class Magnoliopsida; order Poales; family Poaceae; genus Sorghum; species Sorghum bicolor. The sequence goes on from NC_012877.2 coordinate 22,205,859, forward strand.
TTTTCTGTTTAAGTGTTTTATTTATCTTATAGAGAAAAACTTAGAAAACCCAATAAATACTTTCTTGCTTTATTTTACTGCATTTTATAAACATAAAAACAAAATAAAAAGAGTGTGTAGATTAGTGTGCTTTATTCTCCCTACTAAGTATTAATCTCTAGAAAAATAAAAGACCAAAAAAATGCATGATGGAAATGATGAATAGTTGCTCTATTTGCTTACTTTCAAGTACCTAGCTTTTATATTAGAGTTCTTCCAGGAATTATTAAAACTGAAATTACTATCTTTGGGAGGCATAAAACTAAAGTCTAGGTAAGAGAAAGGCATAATATAAAGTTTGAGCTGCTGTTTATCTTGTTCCTACTACACTAAGTTCTGGAGATTTATTTTGGAAACTTACAAATCACATGATGAGTTCGTAGCATTACAAACTACCTACCACAGCCATACTTGCTATAGCATATTTTACTACACTTACATTGAGTTTGATCGAGCTGTGTAGACCCTTAGGAGCTTTTCATGTGGTTAAATTAAGATATTCACTTGCACACATCTACTACACCATTATCACTCACTGTCCCAAATATTGTTATTCTCTCTCTCTAAAAAAAATCAATGCAGAAGAGGCATGGGTTATGCAAAAATATACGAGGAAATAAAAAGGGGCAAGTGCCTGGAACCTCGAAAAAGAAAGAAAAAGAGTGAGACGAGAGGTAAAAATGGACAAGTGTCCGCAGTAGAATTAGGGGTACAAAGATGCCCACTTTAACGGAAAAATGGACAAGTGTCCGACAGTAGAATTAGGGGTGTCTACTACCCACCTGAAAAAGAAAAGAAAAAGATAGCCCATGTTCTCCCAAAGCAAAGATCAAAGAAGAGGAGAGATAGTAATATGAGGAGCAATGAGAAGTAAGTTTTATTATCACCATCACTATCATTTACTCCACCACACATGCACATCTTAATTTAATTATATGCTGAGTTCCTTTGGATCCATGGCTTGATTAGACAACATATGTATGAGCTGTTTTTCACTCCTATGAGCTCCACTTAAATATTTCATTAGCTATAGGTAAGTGACATTTTGGTAAGGATCCACAAATACCACATATAGAGAGACTTGAGAGATCATTGCTGGGAACTCTGAGTTTTATTTTTAACTTATGAAAAACTCTGGAACAAAGGTGAAGTATAGATAGGAGGAATAGTGCTTGACTTAATTATTTTGTCTTTCAATTACTTAAGACTTAAGTACAGGTACTAAGTTCCATAACACTTCACTCTAATCTTGAAGAATTTTTATGTAAAAGCATGTGTGCCTGTCTGGAAAGAAAACATCGAAGCAACTCCTGATCCGTCTGAGTTTAGCTGTTTGCTCAGGGACGAGCAAAGGGTAAGCTTGGGGGAGTTTGTTGACGGTCCTTAAGTACGAAAATTAATAATCAAATAAACATGGAAAAGGATCAATATGCACTAAACATCTAGAATTAGGGTTTTATCTGACAGAATTCCACGAGCTTTGGTGTTTATCTATTTCTGCAGGGGGTTATCAGAGAATATGGAGAGAAGGCCCACATGTCATGTTTACAACGAGATAATTACGTGCCGCGCAATTTTCCTCAATCTAGAAGAGTCTAGAAGTCACGGGAACGAACGAGAAGACAATCGGGCTCGGGGGCAGGGCGGCCACCCACCCCCCTTGGGCGCCCGCCCAGGGTTGGAGTCCAATCAGGACTCTCTTTCAGGACTAAACTCCACTGACCTAAAGAATGAATCTGAACCATACAATCAATGTCGATTTGATCCAACGACCCAAATTCACTTGAAAGGACTATAAAACCAAGGCCTCTCCACCCCTGGAGGAGAGAGGAGAAGAGAAGAAATCATTATTCAGAGGTAGCCATCAAAGTTAGGGTTTAGAGCTTCTCTCCCACAGAGAATTAGAATTAGCTACTCCCTAATCCTTCAAGTTTAGAGGTTTGATTAGATAGCAATTAGAGAAGTAGAGCACTACGCTCTGGATTCGGATCTTCGGTAATAAAGATTGGTATTATTCATATCTTTCTCTAATTCTTTGTTCTAATTGCATTATGTCTCTAATTATTATGTTCTTAGTTTGCTCTAGTTCTATATTTGATATAGTTATGATTGATAATGAGTTTATGTATAAGTTTGCAAAGCGCTTAGCTCTTGACGCGAGGGAGTTAAGTGGTAGATCACATGTGGGCGTGGTGCTTAGATGTTATTTACCTGCAAATGTATCCTATTGGCCAGGTTGTGTGGTAGTTCGTGATAGCGACAGCTGCGTTGATTCTTATATAGTCCACCCTCCATTGATAGGACAGGCAGAACTTGTATTGCGGAGTAAGTCTTGCGATGCTCTGATTTACTTTAGCAATGTTCCTTATACATGAATGAAGAGTCTTTTATGCTATACATGATCTTGTAGATAACTAGAGTAGATTATGACTTAGTAGATAGTAGATAACTTAGAATCCATTCTCTAGCTAATCCGACATCACCTACATATATGAGTAGTCTATTCTCTAATCGCTGTGTTATTTACCCTTGAACTTATAATTCATTATCATTATCTTTATGGTTTACCCCCTACTAAAGTAAGTGACTGTGTGACGAGTTTCTCATTAGTAATCATGTTTTTGCAAGTTTATCTCTAGTCTATGCCTTGATAGATTTTGTCCTTATCTTAATTTCATCCCTTGTCTTCTTAAGCAAAATTATTAATAACGATACCTGGAATACTTATCCTGGTGAAATGCTACAATGAGGTGTTTTATCTGTGCGCTTGCGGATAGAATAGATTATTTTCTAGAAAGCCTTTACATTTATAAATACCTTTGTACACTCTGGCACCATGCTGGGGATGACAACCTAGTATCTAAGTGGTGTTAGCTAGTGTCAACAAACGCATCACTCACAAACTCATTGAAGGTGGTACTCTTGTTACCAGCCATATTCTTGGATAGCTTGGGTCCAAGTCCTCTCTTGAAACTAGCAAGCTTTTTGGCCTCAGTGTCAACAAACTTAGTAGCATAGCGAGACAAGTTATTGAAAGCAAGAAGATACACAGTCAAACTTTTGGTTCCCTGAGTCAAGTTCATGAACTCGGTATGCTTGATATTCCTTAAGCCCTGCGGAATATAAGTGTTCTTGAAAGCAATTTTAAACTGATACCAGGTTACAATAGCATTGGCAGGCAAGCCGGTCCTATAATGGCTCCACTAGACACCTGCTTTGCCTTCCAACTGGTGTGCTGCATATTCCGCCTTTAGTTCTTCAGTCACCCTCAACAAGCAGAACTTCTGCTCAAGTGTATTGAGCCATTCATTAGCTTCTAGAGGTTCAGAGGCCTCCTTGAAAACCAACGGCTGTTGATATTTAGTAACGCCATCAGGAAATGATCCGCAAGCGCACAGATATCGGTGAGCACTTCACCCGGGAGGTTATCCAGAGTATTGTATTTATATTTTTACCACTGGGAGAAAGCGTGCATCTAACTAACCAAATCTATTGCTACTACCCTTTAGGCTACAAACAATGTGTTTCGATGTGAGCAATGTATAGAGAAGACTACAACTGTAATCTCGTTCTAACCTTGGTAAGGATGATCTACTGTTCTATTGGGGAGGCTCATGGAATCTAGACACCATAAAGGATATTCGACCCGCACCTATAAACCCTATCGATCCTGCTAACGGGATGTGGGCTACAAAGGTAACTCGGAAATGTCACGTTCCTCGCTACTACCAGGGTCCAGCTAGACAGGGGATATCTATGAGTACCGTAGCCCAAACACCACGTTTACGCTAGCATTGATTACTCTAAACTCAACTGGAAGAGATTAAAGTAAACTCGTAAACCAAAGAACAATAAAACAAAGAACTTATTAGAATTTAGAAGTCGAAATACTGAAGAATCCTAGGAGCAAGCCTCGGGTTAGGAGACTTGATCCCGCAGGTATAACCTCGGAGTAGACACCGACAGGCCGGGCTTCCTCCGATCTACACCTCCAATCTAGAAGAACTTAGAAGAACTAATTCTAATCTCACATTGCTTGCTAAGCCCTAATTCTATATAGAGGAAAGGTTATCATTCGAGGGCACCTCACAACTCTATAATGATGTGTCCTCCTCCAGGGGCTAGGGGCCTTGCTTATATAGCCTCCTCCTTTTGTGCCTTTTTGGTTCAGCAGGCGATGTGGTACTAAAATTTCCACCATATCTCATTAAAATGCACATAGGCCTTAATGGACCAAAATCTAATTTGGGCCCAATTAATTCCGTAGCTCTTTTATGTGGAGTCTTTTTATTAATATATCTTGATTCCGAACTCCAAATATAGAAAATAATATATGCATTTCGATCAGCTTGATGAGATTTTTGTAATGGTGTACTCCACTCTGTGATTGGTGCTTGTACCAGGGTGGGTGCCCAAGGGGGGAGGGCGGGCGCCCTGGCCCCGGGCTCGTTCGGCCTTCCGTTCGTTTCCGTGGCTTCTGGACTCTTCTAGATGATAGAAAATTGCGCGGCACGTTAATATCTCTATGTAAACCCGACATATGGGCCTTTCCTCCATATTTCCTGATAACCCCCTGCAGAAATAGACAAACACAAAACTCGTGGAATTCTATCAGATAAAGCCCTAAGTCTGGGTGTTGGTTGCATTTGGATCCTTTTCTTTATTTATTTGATGATTATATTTGGTACTTAAGGACCGTAAACAACTCCCGCAAGCTTACCTCTTGCTCGTCCCTGAGCAAGGATGGACTCAAGAGTTACTGCAGTGGTTTCATGCCTTAAAAGTACACATGCGTTCAAGCAAGATCTCATCTCTGAGTTAGAGTAAACTGTTAAGACTTAAAACTTACTCATTTTACCTTTCACCATGGGGCTTGCAACCGTCACTTGTGTCTTGAGCAGTTAAAAGATAAAACGGTCAAGTCAAGCGCCATGTCTCTTGTTCTTTGATTAACTATAGCTCTAGCGTTTCTGTAGATTTTCAAATAAAACTCAGAGATTCCTTGTATGACTCTCAAATCTCTCTTTTGTGGTATTTCTAGATCCTTTCCAAGGCAGTAATGGTATATGTCTTCTCTCAAAGTATGTGGTATTTTTGGTATGAGGCATAGTGATATTGCCTTCTCTCACACCCTACTCTAATAAGATTTTGATATCTGGAGCTCATAGGTGGGAGATAGATAATATATACTTACAAGACATTTATTGCATAGTCAAACCATGGATCTAGAAGAACAATTCAATAAGTCAAATCAAGATGTGCATGTGTGGCGAGTGAGTGGTGTATGGTGATAACAATGGTGAAAATCTAATTCTACTTTTGCTCTTTTAAGGGGATACATACCTTTCTTGCACTTTGAAGCTTTTTGAGGAGAATGAGATGCTGTATATTTTCTTTTTCTTTCCTCTCAGGTCGGTATCTTGTACCCCTAATTCTACTGTCGGACACTTGTCCATTTTTACCTCTCGTCTCACTTTTTCTTTTCTTCGAGGTTCCGGGCACTTGCCCCTTTTTATTTCCTCGTATCCTTTCTCTCTTTTCTTTTTTTTTTCTTTTCTTTTTTTACTAGAGCACTCATCTCCTGAAATAATATAGCAAGTGGTAGTAACCAAGATAACTTGAGCATTTATTTCACAGGGAAAAACAGAAATAGGAGAATGTTTTTGGCTATTCTCTCCCGGATTAGGAGTAGAATACTTTTGGGTGGCTCTGGAGATGGAAATGAGTGGATATATGTGGATGCGTATTTCCGGAGTAGAAGTAGCATGTATGAGTGAACGTGCAAGTGAATCTTGATTTTTAACCGCATGACAAGCTCCTAAGGGTCTACACAGCTTGACCACACTCAATGCTCATAAGTAGTAAAAAGTAAATGTGTGGCTCAAAGTCTAGCAAGCATGTATATATGGCTGTGGTAGGAATTTAAACTCTGATCATATAGGAACTCATCATGTGTTATTTTAAAGATTTTCAAAGATAAAATTCTTCAGAATTCTAGCAACTCTAGGAACAGATAAACAGCAGCTCAACCATCCCATATCATATCCGTTAACGACTTAGACTTTAGATCAAGTACCCTTCCCACAAGTTCAGGTTTAGAGCAAATCTTAATTCATAACAGTCATGCCTAAACTTGAGAGAGATTTCAATTTTGAGAACTAGTCATGGCAGAGCAACTATTCATCATTTCCATGTGAGAGCTTATCATGAGGGTTCATAGCAAACTTTATATATTTATTTATTTAGCAAACTAAGCAAAGATATATATATAAGCATAGAATTTTTATTTGGGTTTTTATGATTATGCATCTTTTATTATTTGAGTAAAGTATAAACATGAGTAGAACACTTAGCTGGATAAATGGGGGTGCTCTCTCCCAAGCTGGATTTTGACGTAATTTCTTCTGATGTAGCTAGCAGGTGGCAGAGGTGTATTTGAATGTCGGCAGCACCCTGACAGCGATTACTATGTCCTCCGCCGGCTAGTCTTCTTTGATCCTTGAATTCTGTGGAGCTCAAATAGACAACAAAGCTTTGTGGAACTGGTTAAGTGTTAGCATAAAATCTCTTAGCCTTTATCATATTGAGATTCCTCCTAATAAATATTACTTGGGTGGATCATAAATTTTCTTTTATATTTTTATTTTTATAGGACAGGAATATATTTATTTTATTTTTTACGCCACCACACTGAATGTACTTATGGGTTTTATGCCATGAGCATACTCACATGGGGCTTACTATTTTTAACATTTTTATTTTCTTTTCGAGATGATATGAACCTGATTAACTAAGCAAACTATTTTAAATAATTGAAGGGAAAAGGATAACTACCAAGTTTACCTCTTGGCAAGGCGTTCGGTGTTTTGAAGTCCTCCGAACGGGACTCTCCGTTTTCTCAGTCGTCCTGGGATTCACTGGATGGCGTAGTCGGTGGTTCCGGCGGCGCCTCCTCTTTGTGTATAACTATCTTATCTCTCCACACCTGACTCGGTGCTACGGTCTCCTCAGGACAGTTCTGTTCAAGCTGTATGTCTTCAGACCTTACCACTTCTCCTTCGTAATCTACCCATCCGTCCTTGATGATTTGCCTCCTCTATTTGCATCATCTTCTTCTTGTCCTAACCTGCTTAGAGTCTTCAACCTTTCGGAATGTCTGATCTGCCATCTGGAGCTGGGTTGTCCGTGTTCATCCTTTAGGTGCATCATTTGATTAGGTGTGGACCTTGTCATCTACACTTCTTGATACGGTGTCACCCATGTTCTTCGTTTGTCCAGCAGTTCGAGGTGCAGCATTGGCAGCATCCTCCTCAGTGTGTTTGTGCTCGTAGATCCAAGTCCTTCACTTGGTGGAATCTGGGAGTTGTAAAACTCCTTCAGGTTTTGCTCGAAGTGTACCTACTCATAAAGACAAGGCAGAGATCAAGTGTATGGGCCGTGTTGGTGGAAAACACCAATAGAACCAAAAGTGTATTTGTTCTTCTCTTAACCTTAAGCATAGTGAGCAAGACAAAGTTGATGGATAATAAGATCATGAGTGTAGCATTTAAAACATTTGTCAGATCAGATCGATCGACCTAATGGAAAGATAATCTATCTATATTTATGTTTTGTTTATATCTTCCAAAGATTGAATGTGCAACATTTTAGCTTGTATGATTAGGAGTGTGGGATCACGAATGTAGTACTAATAACAAAGATTAAAGGACTAAACATGCTGAATCATTTAGGTTGGTTAATTTAGAGTTATAAATCATACATGTTTGTCTCTTTATTTATGTGAACGCTAGAACCAAGGAGAAGCTTATAAAAGTGATAGTCGAGTACCTTAAGATGTTATCTTACTTGAAGAGTGATGGTATAGTATCACCTTGTGGAAGCTTTCTGTAACATCCCTGATGTTACGGTTACTAAAAACGGATCATGTCATCATAAGCATTGTAAAGCATAATTGTTAAAGCACATTAGTATGCATCAACTTAAAATAAGTTTACTTTGATTGCTTGAGCTTAGGGAAGTAGAGTGTGCTTTTGTGGTGTGTTGTTGCTTAGGTGGTTGCTAAAACCCTAGGGTGGAAGTTTTCCGAAGAACTAGGGGGGGAAAACCCTGATTTCTGGATCCTAGATTTGTCCCCTTTTTCATAAGTCAAAAACTAAGAAAAATTTGAGGTTGAGTTCAAAAGCAAAGTTGTAGCTCTTGGCAAGATGTACAACTTTGGTGTTTTGAGTTTTTGAAGTTTCAATACAAAATTCAAAGTAATTTTGAAAATACAGATTTCTAGAAAGTGTCCCCTTTTCCAACTTAAATTCCCAATTCAAAATCCATTTGGAATTTTGAAAAGTGGTCAACATGAAAGTTGTAGAGCACAAAAAGTTGAGCAACTTTCATGTTGGGAGTTTTTCAAGTTGTTATACAAAATCAAAAGTAATTTTGGAAATTCTGTTTTGCCCCAATTCAAAAATTTGGAATTTCTTTGAGTTGAGTTTGATTTTCAAACTGTTTTGGCCAAATTCACCCTGTTACACTCAAAATCAGCTCTGGTCACCTAAATATGATTTGTAGCTTACAAAGTTTGGCACAACTTTTGTTTTGGTGGAAATTTGACTTTAGTTCAAATTTTGGTCGGATTTCACAAAGAGACAAACTGAGTGGATGAGGTTGGCTACAGTGATCGGCAGGGGGGGGTGCTCTGCCGCCGGGGCAGAGCCGCCTCCGCGCGCGCCGCCACGCAGCTGGCCACGCAGCTGCTTGCTGCTGAGCTTCGCGCGGACGACCTCATCCACATCACCTGTTCCGCCGCGTGGATAAAGCCTCGGTCGGCCGGGACATTCTTTTCTTTTCCTTGAACCTCATCGCCGACGAGCTCCCTGCGCCTCTCCAATTCGCCTCACTCGTTGCCGTTCCAAGCCACCTGAGCACCCCAGCGACTCCGCCTTGAACCCCGCCACCGATTGCGCCCCCAAACACACGCTCTATCCTACCGTAGTTCCAACCCGAGCTGTTTCCCTTCTCAACTCCGGCCGAGCGCCGCCGCGAGCACGTCACCGTGGCCAGCGTCAACCAGAGCCCCTCCGCCGCCGCTTCTTGCTCGGTTGAAGTCGTGGTGAGCCCCTGATGCTTTTGCGCTGCTCAAGTCGCGCTCTACTCGCTCGTAGTGGCCGGCGTCGGCTCGGCCGAGACAGCCGTCCGCCGTGTCCGTGGTCGCGGGGGCTAGGGAAGGAGAAAGGGGGTGCAAAGGGTGTCCAGAGATGCGCCTTGGGGTGGAGAACACGACCAAAGAATCGCAAGAGGCAGAGGGGGCGCAGATGGCTCGGTCGCGCCGTCGATTCGGCCGGCCGGAGCTTGAGGACGAAGCTGACAGCGGGGGCCCGCTGTCAGCGACGCCCTGAGAGGAGGCGAGGGCGCGGGCGCGGGAAGCGCTCGGGCCAGAGTGGACCGTGTCCACGCGGGCCGTCTGCGCGGCGCGTGAGCAGGCCGAGCGCGCGTGGGCCGGCTTGCGGGCCAAGTTCCAGGCCACCCGCTGCGCGAAAACCTTTTTCTTTTTCCTTTTTATGCAAATTTTGCTGGATGTTTGAAATTATGTGATAAATTGTGTGCTAATCCAAAAATAGTGAAACTTTTTGTATAGGTTCCAGACAATATAATGAGCATAGGAAAAATGTTAGAGTCTATTTCCTTGATAGTTTGCCTGTCCATAAAAATTGGCTTTTTAATTAATAAATAAAACTTCTAGGAATTTTAATAATTTATTTGTATGTCCAAAAATCACCAAAAATTGTGGGGAGCCTCTGAATATTATTCCCTGGCTCCACACAAAATTTGGTGGCATTTGGATAATGTTTGATTAAAATATTAATAAACCCTTATTTAATACTTAAGTAATAATTCCAAAATAATTAAATAGTGATTAGTTAAATCCTCATAGTTAAGGTTGAGTGATTTTGGATTGTGTGATGACCTGAGGTCATTAACCCTAATGACCTTTGGCATTTAATTATTGTTTAGCCTTAGTGCTTAATTACTGTCATTAGTAGTTAATTAAGAATTAATCAAGGTAAATAGGATTAATAGTTAACTAATTTAAGATAATTATGAATTAAATAAAGTCTTAGTTTACAGATGCACCCTCTTGGGTAAAAACATTAAGTTATTAAGTAACTTTACTTATTGATTATTCTGTATTGCATTAAGAAGGCAAATTGTACTTGATTCGTTCCATCTTGCATAATTGCCATATGCATATCATAAGCATTCATCATCTTGCGTATAGCGTCCGTGACCGAAGGAGCGACCGTTGAACCGAACCTCGAGGTCGGTGCTCCGTTCGAGGAAGTCGGATCCGAGACTTGGGAAGTCTCCGAGGGTCCCTCTCTGCCCTGCAACCAAGGCAAGCCCCGGATGCATTAACCCCTCCTTGGATGTTTTAAATCTTTTATCACTTATGAATTGAAAATGCTGCATTAGGTAGTTGAGAATTGGGTTAACCTACTTGCTGCATTTACTACCTTGATATCTGTTATCCTGTCCTTGACACCTGTTTTATTTTAAAACTGCGTAGCGATGCTTAGCCCTGCTACTAGATAGGTTTTCAAACAAGAAAGTTTGAAGGGTTGTTGTGGGATACACTTATGATCAATGATGTTTCAATTTGAGACCGGTCGGTGGACTTGCTCTAAGAATGGAGTCTTAAAGTAGTGTCTCCAACTGTGTTGATTAAGGACCGTTCCGTTGATGGCCTGCTGGGTTGAGAATTTATAGTACTAGCCACTTACCTACGGTAAGCCCAGTCTTGTAATCCCTCGACGCGAACAGCTACTCGCGCACTGGGAGTGGAAAGATGGCGAGAGTAGTGTGTACCCACCTTACGGATCTGAGATGACCGGAAAACATCTAGATCGGCTGTAGGATGGTGGAGTACTGTGCTCTCGGGTGCCGCGAACCTGGTCAAATTTGGGGAGAGCTTGATTTGGGTCGACATATGCAAGATTTGGTTCTACATATGTCGGGTGGTTAGGAACTCCAGCTGGATTGCTAAGCGATTCGAATCGTCGTTGCTCCCCGATTGGGAGACTCAATTCCTTCGACCCTCATCGTAGCTAAATATGCAACTAAGTGATAAAATGAGAAAAGGGAAAATGTCTCATGAGGTTCGGATCCCAATTCCCGGACTCATAGCGACATGAAGCTATGACCATCGATAAATAATACTCAATGATAGGACTAGGAACTCACGGATTCGTCTGTGAGATACAACTAGTTAAACTATCCTCGAATTCCTCTGCTTCTGTGAGGAAGGAATTCGGGGTAAAACTTGAAAATAAGGATGCACTACTAGTAAGCTTTTACGCAAAACACTTTGACTCCTTGCTCAGCCACCCCTTGTCTACCCTAAGCCTGCATCCCTAAATTCTCCTCTTTTCCCGTCGGATAAGTCTTGTTGAGTACTCCCGTACTCAGGGTTTCGATACCCCTGTTGCAGGTGAAGCACAGGAGCCGACTTGTTTCGGACCCTGTTGTGTGACCGTCGTTGAGGTTGACGACGAAGAAGAGTGAGCACGACCCATGGGCAGGGTCTGTAATTTTGTTCTGTCTATGCTAAAGTTTCAGTTGCTCCGCTGGACCAGGCTTGTAATAACACTCTACTATCTGGAAGAACTCCTTTTATAAATTAAGTTATGTAATACTTCCGCTGTTTACTCTGAAATATTATTTTGGTCTTGTGTCGTTGAGTTACTGCTTTATCTTCGCAACGAATGATCCTGGTGTTAAGGTGGCCACTTGCTATCCTGTAAGGGCGAGAAGAAGCAGTTTTCGTTGTTTGACCATTACCAGTGGTCCGGACGAGCCAGCTTGGTACGCCACAGGTAGCAGTGGAATGAGCGCCCAGCAATGCTCATCGGACTTCTAAAGTGGGAGGACTCCCGGCATCACCGTCAGAGGTCCTTAGGACAATGGCAGGTGCCGGTGGGCCCAAACACTCAGGAGGTTCTGCCACAGCTGGTATCAGAGCATTCGTTGCTAAGATGACTGCTGAACCTTTTGAAAAACTTCAAAAATTCGTTTGGAACTAATACTATGAACCTGCCTATTTTGAGTCCAAGTGCTTAGTCCTAACTTACCCCTGTCTATAGGCTTTCTTAGAATTTTTGAAGTGGTATGGAGGAGCAACATAAAGTATTGCCCTATGTTGTAACAGTTTAAAGTAATAACGTTACGAATTGTTAGTAGGAATCGTAAGTTCGTGCATGCATCATGATGTATTAACTGATTAAGTTCCTTCCTCCTTGTTGGGTTGGGCGAATAGAATCAATCCTATTCTTGCTAACCTTTAAGGTCTCTCTTACTAATCTAAACTTACCCTCTACAGGATGGCTCGTCAGAAGCAGACCCCGCGTAAGCGGACTGGTCCAAAAGGAGTTCCCCGACATCAGCTAGCTCCACGCAGTGATCAAGCCAGTAGTAGCCGTTCACCGCCTCAACAGGAGGTGGACAGGTTGTCCGCCGAGTTGACTGAGGTGATGAGAGAGAGAATGTACAATGTTATGGAGATTGACAAACTTAAAGCTCAACTGGCCAAAGAAAAACGAGCTACAGAAAATTGTGAAGCTATGTTGTCCCGGATGGTGGAGGAGCGGAATGCAGCCATTGCCCGAGAGGAAGAAGCTAGGAGCACCCATAGGCATGAGCTAACTAGGATGAACGCAAAGTTGGGCAAGGCAAAGTATCTTAAGGATTTGTATGTGAAGATGGCGGCCACGGTCACCGCACAACGGGATGTCGCGTGGCAACGAGAGGACCAGCTCCAGCTGGAGAAACTGGAGCTGGCACATCACTTAGATACAGTCAATGATCTGGCTATGCAATATCGTGATATTGCGTTTGATCTGTATCATCAACTCCACCCACCTCCCGGCGAAGGAGAAATGGATACGGATGGCGAGCTGGCAGACGATGGAGAACCCGACCCAGGCCTCAGTGATGAAGAGGAGTCCGACCCCGATGACCACAACCCAGGGGGTGATCAAGATGATGGCAATGACGACCCGGGCTACAGCTCTGGCCACACCGATTAGTTCGGTGAAACCGAGGGCAACGTCGTTGTAGGGGTCTCAGCTTGCCGTAGTGGGGTTCGGGTTTGTAATATAAGTTCTCTTTTGGTTTGAAAAGTTGTACTTGTTTACTCTTGATGTGTCGAACTAATGTTTAATAAGTGAATGTAAGATATGTTCTGTGTTATGAATTTTACGTGGTAACAGGTATCTACAATCCTTGTAACAGATGCCGATGCGTACTCGCGGATCTGATGGAGCTGGAACATCTCAGGGAGGGAATGATATCCCCAACCCTCCACCTGCTCCGCCTTCTTTGGCTGACGCCATTGCTGTTTTGTTAAGTGCCACTACTGATAATGCTCGCTTGCTGCGCGAGCTAGCACAGCGTCAACCACACCCTGCTCCAAACTTCAGGGCACCGCGTAACGGGGACGGAGAGACTCGGTATGTGGATTTTACCGAGACCAGGCCCCCGGTGTTCACAAAGGCCGATGAACCTTTAGAAGCAGATGACTGGCTCCGAACTATGGAGCATAAGTTCAGTTTGATTCAGTGTTCAGAAACTCAGAAACCCTTATTTGCAGCTCAGCAACTTCGGGGAGCTGCAGGTGCCTGGTGGGAGAACTTCTTAGCTATTCAAGCTCCCGGACACCAAGTTACCTGGACCGAGTTTAGGGACGCGTTTCGCGCCCACTACATCCCCGAAGGGCTCATGGCCATGAAGGCCGAAGAGTTTCTCGCCTTGCAACAAGGCGATAAAAGTGTTATGGAATACGTGGCAAGGTTTAATCATCTCTCTCAATATGCCACGGATCATGTGAACACTGACAGAAAGAGGAAAGCCTGTTTCATGCGTGGTCTAAATACTAAACTTCAGACCATGATGACCACTTGCCAAAATGCTACTTTCTATGAGGCGGTAAATATTGCTATCGCCTCAGAGGAAAAGAATAGGAAACATAAGGAAGCCAAGAAGAAGGCAGCTTCCTCTTCTTTCTCTGGTCGCGGTCAAAAGCGCCAGAGGATCATTTATCATCCACAGGGCCACGGACGTTTCCAAGCGCCGTCGTATTATCGTGGTCCTTTCTCCCCTCCACAGTACAGACCCGGGCAGCAGGTATATTCTCGACCTACTGCCATCGCTTTTGCACCACGCCAGCCGAACGCCCCGGGTGTTCGCCCTACTGCTCCGCCCAGCCACAATTACCCTTGCTTCAATTGTGGTAAACCTGGGCATTTTTCTAAAGAGTGCCCTTTTCCCCGTCAAACCAACCCTACCTTTCCAAGGCCACCTATGGGCCAACCCCAGCCGAGTCAGTTCAGAACTGGGGCTCAGAAAGGGCAACAGACACAGAAAGGTAGACCGGTAAAGAAGACAGGGCAAGTCTTCCATACTGAAGTGGAGACGATTCCAGAGGGTGAACCAGTGATGATGGGTACGTTTCCTGTTGCGAAGCATCCTGCTTTAATGCTCTTTGATTCTGGTGCATCCCATACATTCATCAATCGCACCTTTGTGTTAAAGCATGGCATACCTATTGGGGAAACACAAGATCATTTTTATATACAGTCGCCAGGAGGACGGCTGATGTCTAAAGAAATGGTTCACCAAGTACCCATCGAATTTGGTGGGCACAATTTTCCTACTAGCATGATTGTTCTTAAGGACCAAGAAATTGATGTTATCTTAGGCATGAACTGGATGGCGCAACGAGGGGTTGTGCTAGACACTTTGCACCGAACCATTAAAATCCCATTGCCCAATGAGAGTTCTTATTTGCTAATCCAATTAGTTACTCCCAAACGGACAATTGGGCAAGTTCATGCCGCTAATGTGTCTGAAGTTAAAGATATCCCGGTAGTTCGAGATTTCCCGGATGTATTTCCTGAAGACTTACCAGGTCTGCCTCCGGACCGGGATGTACAATTCAGTATAGAATTGAAACCAGGAACGGCCCCAATATCTCGAAGGGCCTACAGAATGGCACCGAAAGAGCTGGCCGAATTAAAAACCCAATTACAAGAGTTGTTGCAGAAGGGTTTTATTCAGCCTAGTTCTTCTCCATGGGGTTGCCCAGCCTTGTTTGTGAAGAAAAAGGATCAGACATTAAGGCTGTGTGTTGACTATCGTCCTCTGAATGAGGTAACGATTAAAAACAAGTACCCATTGCCCCGCATTGACTTATTGTTTGACCAGCTAGCTGGGGCCAAAGTGTTCTCAAAAATTGATTTGAGATCAGGGTACCATCAAATTAAGATTAGGCCGGAAG